>NW_008751918.1:16420-29388 GCF_000715545.1 Opisthorchis viverrini | reverse complement strand
GGGGGACACCTTTGCTCCACAGACACTGCCATAGTGCTTGGCGGTCCACTCTTGAGGAACACGGTTTAATGCAGTGAGCTCCCCCATAAAATCTACGGCAAAGCGAATTGAGGTTCTCACCGCCCGAAAATCTGTTAGTATAAGCTTGGGCGCATTCGTTAGAAAGGCACCGAAAGCTTACTTTTGAGCCACAGCTTGTCCATAATCCTATCGATTTCTCGCTTTCTAAAACGTTGGAAATAGAATTTTTGCCGACAACCTTCTACTTGAAAAAGACTACCGTGGTTACACGGTACTGGCGGAATAACCTTTGGTTATGTGGGGTGATAGACTGCAGTTTGCGCACCTTTTCCGTCCCGAAAACTTTTGATGTGCTCGCAGTGTTTCCAATCTAACCACAGTACTCCAGAACATGAATTGCGATAGCCCGTTCAGATCATCTTGCTCATCAGATAGGAACGCATCGAAAAATTTCATATTTTCCGTTTACCACAATGTTCCTTCTAGGATGGAGAAATATCGTGTTTGGGGATGACAAAGTCGCCAAACCAAGCACGCTTAAACTGTCACTTTTCAAGTGATCCGGCTAATACTTTCGTCGCCTCAAAACAGGAGGACTACTGAATGAAAAACCGAGTCTGTTCATACAGCCTCCTAAGTCCTGTTGACGTGAGTGCAAGAGGAACTTGCCGCAAATTAGAGCAAGTAAATCACTTTGCTCGCCAATATACGGATTTTCAGCGCAACTGTCGAGAAGTCCTTCAACGGAGTGTCCTTGGGAACGCGTAATAAAAAGCGAGGTAGATGAGACCTCGGCATTTCGCCACCATTAACCTAAGCGAGCTAGTGTTATTTGGTTCATCACCCGATGTCGGTGCGTAATGCCTTTGAACAACCCATTCGAAATCCGAATGCAGCGAAACCAACTGAGTCTGGTCATTCGTGTGTCTGAGATTACCTGAAGAAGTGGCCAAAACTAATATTTTTCTGTAATATATTGTGACACTGGCAACGTTGTGGAATGTAGGTAGCTCGGGTGCGCTGCTTGGTTGTTGGTCTGTTCGCCGAGCCTGGCAATTGGGTTGCAAACGTTTGATCACTAATCGAGGTGACATCGTCAGTGCAGGTTTGAGTGGGTGAATTCCTCCTCTTCTGCCTGTGGTTATATAGCATTCAACCAGTATCTGGTAGTTCTAAAAGCGGTCTTCGCATAGTTTGATTGGCCTCCTGTGAATCTGACGTGGCCTCAACCTCTTGAGTCTGCTTGGTTCGTTGGCTGCATTCAATTCGGCAGTTCTGTGTGTGGTTGTTCTCTTGTGATTCGGTCGTTTTCTTGCTTTGTGTTGTGAGTTTGTTCCTTTGACTGGTTGATTCAGCGGCCTTCTGTTTTTAGTGATTGTCTTCCTTTGATCCAATTAGTCGGTTGGTTGACGTTAGGTTTCTTGGCTTGAGAAGAACTCACTCGAAACCAAAGCGAAGCTTGGTTGCATTGAAGAAGACTAACGTGGTCTACAAACGTAAGTGCAACCACTACGACAAACACTATGTTGGCCGGACAGGAATACACGAACACAAGCTTGCCAGTAGAAGACAATGTCACTTGTCTCAATCCATGAAGACAGAGAAGGACACAGGTTCCATTGGGACAATGTTCAAATACTTGCTCACGCAAGAAAAAAACGGGAGCGAGAATTTGCCGAGGCGTGGTACTCCACACAAAAATCGATCAATAAACACGACATTGACCCAGTCTATCAGCCGTTACGAGCAAAAGAACCACACAGTCACGGGACTTTGAGCCAATAAACCTAACGACAACCAACCGACTAATTGGATCAAAGGAAGACAATCACTAAAAACAGAAGGCCGCTGAATCAACCAGTCAAAGGAACAAACTCACAACACAAAGCAAGAAAACGACCGAATCACAAGAGAACAACCACACACAGAACTGCCGAATTGAATGCAGCCAACGAACCAAGCAGACTCAAGAGGTTGAGGCCACGTCAGATTCACAGGAGGCCAATCAAACTATGCGAAGACCGCTTTTAGAACTGCCAGATACTGTTTCGATGCTATATAATTACAGACAGGAGAAGAGGGATTCATATTGTGACACGCCAGTGTTGGAAAAGCTCCGAGAAATCAGCTGAAAGTGCCCTGTTGAGGACGGTTTTTCCAGAAAGGAAGGCTTCTTGGAGATGCGCCAGTCCCCCGGTATGTTGCTGACAGGTAACGAATGTTGTGCATAATGTGACAACATCAAACTATATTTCAGTTTGCAATCCTGTAACGCCGGTTTCCATAAGTCGTAGTCATGGTTCTGAACTTAAAATGGCGCCATTCTGAACAGGCTACCCGTCAGAAGACTAAATTTAGTTGGTTCGTAGGAAACCTACTCCAAGGGGTGACAGCTAGTAGTTGGATGCTCAAACTGGTCTCTCCAGGGGGTGATTGTACAACAAACTCGACCAAGGATGCCCCCAATCACTGACCAAAGTTGATCCTATCTTGTTGTTCAGATGTGACACGCTACTCATAAGGTTGCTGAAAACTCTTCAGCTACCATAAATGAGCGGTTCAACCGGACCCATCCCTGTTTCCTGTCAAAACCAAATTCGTGTGCAGATATGAGTATCTGTTAAGCATACCTTAGTTCCGGAAAGACGTCACAATGTTAGCCTTTACTAGCATTAGTTTATCTGGAGGTTATTCGCGTAGAATTTTTCCTCTCCTAGAGGACCAATTTTCCCAAATTTCGCCTAAAAGTAAGCTGCTGTGGAATTCAGAAAGACCTCACGTGTGTGGCACATTGTGTATTCCAGGTAACTCGCCTGCGTTTGGCAGTTATAGACTTCAGTGATCTATGAGCTTCTCTCAAGTGCAGTCGCTTATTTCTGGAAACACTCTTCAGGGGAGAACACCAGACACGCCCTCTCTATTTCATCGCCTAAAGCACAAATTATTGGTAGACGCTCTCAAAAAAAGAACACTTTAGACCGGTTCATTGTCATAGTCTCCCCAGAAGGGAACAGTGTACTGTGGTTTTCATTTAAAAGGACTACAGTTAAGAATAGCTATTAGCTTTACAGTTGGATCCTCCGAGAGACCATTGTATAGTTGCATCGGGACTTTGACGCCTGGTTGGAGGCAATTAATTTTCCAAAAGGAGAACCGCAGGATATCTGAATCCCCATATCAAGCGAAGACGATGCTTGTCAGTAAAGTCGATCTCATCTTTCTCCCTTATTAAAAACTCAAGGAGGGAACGTACAAAGGAAGTGAAGGGCTTCAAATTGGAAAACACGATCATAATCCTGCCAAAGGCCTAGAACAAGAGTAACATTCGGAAAACAATTTGTCTGAAAGCAGTTATTTCATCCAACGAGCAACCGAACAGAATGAATTCAATGTATTTTGCTTTACTGAATATGGTAAGCCTGAAGGACATTTGCTACTCACATGGCATACTTGCTGCAGTACCATGACTCATATCATTTATGTACCTTAGGTTCAAAAGTGAGGTAGGCCCACTCGTAAGGAAACTACTCACAAGGTAGCTGAAAACTCTTCGACAGCCCACCTGCGGTTTCGCCCTTCTTGGAGCTCATCAGGTAAACGCAGTCCCCGAGTTTCCGTCAACATTATGTTCTACTTGAACCCAAATTCGATTGTTTTCGAGAAATACACTCATTCGCAAATCAATTTGGTTTTCACGAGAGACTCAACTGAATCTCTCGTTTACTGCATTCGTATTCACAAAGGACGAGCGGTCTGCCCTTCGTGTTCAGTTAGGTAACTCAAACGACTGCCTGGGTGAGAGTCGTTACACTGAAGGGGCACTGCGCGTTGGACGATCCTCTGGAAATCTGTTCATAAACTTCAAACAAAGAAATCTAAGTTTCACCCACGTTTCGTACCTGTAATGCTCGCCGTTAAACCTAAGGAGTCCATCGATGGAGTGGTTTTATTGAATAAGGACCCGTATTGTGTCGTGTTCCAACAAACTTTTCGACAGCGAATACCCCCGAACACATACAATATGCCCTTCTCAAGTCAGAGAAGGCAAATAGAACAGTCGGCTCCTACCATACAGAAGTATGGCAAGTCATTATATTCACCCCGAATAATTAATAATAACATAAATGATCGCTCAGCTGCAACAACATTTCGGTGCATAACTGCGGTGCCACATGAAAGAACCATAAGTGCTTAGGTACAGGCATGCTACCCAAGCCTGGACAGGAGCAGCCGAAATGCAGAGATTGGGTTAGAACCATGGACCTTCCGGTCAATAAGTTCGCTCCTCAGCCACTCAAGCATCATGAACGGTTACCCCTGTCGCGAAATGGTGTTGTCGATTTATGAACTTGGCAACGAGATAGGCAGACGGCCCACTGGTTGTGTGGTTTCAAAACATAGTAGGTACCGGTAACGTCACCCCGCGCACTTCAATCGCAACCAGGTAGCTCGTGCTTCACTGCCTTGTAGCGACATGTACAGTCAGGTTTTTTTCAAAAGCATACTTCAAGTTGGTGGACTGAATGCAGTGAGGGTAATGTTTTTGCGGGGTGTTCTTCAACTAATAACAACTAACAATCGTTGTCTCAGAACCATAGCTCGCGTGGGTTGGTGTCGGCGAATCCGTAACGAGGCAGTTAGAAAGCGTTTTCGGTTGTGTAACGGGTACTTCCATTGAAGAATGTGTCCAGCACCAGAAGCTGCGTTGGTTGGGACATGTGTTACGTATGCCGAACCATCGTTTGCCGAAGAGAGTGCTGGTTTCCATGCGCAATTCGGAGTGGCGTAAACAGAGAGGTGGCCAACCCTTGACTTGGCAGAGGAGTATGAAGGAGATCACGAAGCGCTTGGGTGCTGTCGGTGCTACTGGCCTTCCAGGATGGGGACCGCGTGATCCTCACTGTGCCTGGTTGGAGACACTACAAGATATGGCTGCCAACCGATGTCAGTGGCGTTCTTGTTGTCAGTTTCTATCCAGATTGCCTGAGTGAATGTCTGGAGGTGTAGGCACCTCGGAATGATTGTGTTAAGCTAGCACTAAGTCCCTCCCCCTTCCACCTTTATTCTTTTCTTCACAATAAGGCTTTCAAATAAGTCATGGTTGTACGGCAGTGAAGCATCGGTGTTGAACACTGATGTCACGCTGTCAATGACGATGATGACGATGACAACTAATAAAATCCTGTAGAGACTAACTTTCGAGAGCTTAATAAACAGCTGAGGTACCACATCAAGTGGTTAGATTAGTCAGAAAATAATCCCCCAGATTTTCTGTCAGAGTATGCCTTCCTTTCGTTCCTGAAAGCAACGCAAGGAGCTAGTATGCTGTGGTTACGCCCTTGCAGGCTGACCGTCATTTGTGCTAAATTACTTCAACGCGGATAACAGACTGCTATGTAAACGAAAATTCGTCAGACTGTTGGGTCACTAAGGAAGCAACGTTATTGCTATTAGCGATATGCGAAGGGAAAACACATCAGGGTGTATTACCTACGACGACTAAGGATCGAATATAGAGGAAGCCCTTCCTCCATTTGTGGAACACGAATACCCTCCAGAAATAAGGTAATCGGCACAACGGACAGTCGTTTGTCACAAACTAGCCAGCCGGACATTCCCTCCCATTAGGGATCTCCTTTACAGAAGACTTCATAATGTTCGGGTCCGTTGGAGATCTTCATTCGGGGGACCAACGTATCCAGCCTACCGGAAAAGCTCCATCGATAGGTAATCGTATTTTTATAGCTCGTTCTACCTACTTCAGTGTATGAGTAGCGTAGCTTTTCAACTCCGTATTAAGTACAGCGTGTCCACTTTCTGAACGGGCGACAAAGTACGCCGAATGGCGGATCGCACCAGATCACGTGAATTTATGTGCTTCAAGCTACAGCCCTATCGATTTGCCAGTTCATATGATTCAGTGAGCACACACCACCTGTTCAAATCCAATGAGAACCAGATGCACTCTTTATGAGTTCATGTGTTGCTCGAAAGTGTAATATAGCTTCACTTTGTTAGAGCTAGTCATTCAACCTGGTTAAGGTATTTACTCCATATGTTGCGCGAACTGCAAACTGTCACTTCCGAGGTAGATTCTCAATCAAGTGGAATTCACGAGGCTTGAGCATAAGTCACAAGATAGAGTACTGCAGCCTGCCGTACAGGATAGGGAGCGAAACCAAGCAAATACATACTGCGGTTTTGTTGAATATCTACTGATAACGTTTTTTGCTAAGTGCGGTAGACCTACGTAAGTACCGCTCAGATGAGTGGCAACCAGTGTGACATGGTATCCCACGTGCGTCATTCGGCAAACAAGAAATAAAGCATGTCACACCGGGTGAATAAAGACTCACCTAGGTTAACCATTCCATTACTTTGAGGGGAACACTACTCTTGTTGCAATTATGCCATCAACCTTGATGCTTCAACTTCGGCAATGCTCGTTTTTAAATCTCCCCTGTTTTGTCTAATGACAGAATCTTCCCGAAGAAATATCACTAGGTAAATTTTTATCCGGCTTCGTCTGATTCACAGCCAATGCATTTCTACACAGTGATTCCATCAATAAGAGAACATTCACAGTGAACAGTCAACCTTAGTTGAGGGACTATCTGTCGTGAGGTAGGGGAAAGCTGATGCATTATTATTGTAACCCTCTTTTATGGCACCTGAAGTATGAGAAACATCTCTTACAGAGACCTCCCCCTAATCTTCCACGAAGGCCACCAACCTGGTAGTTAGGAAAAACTGCAGTTTGCAGACATTGACCGCAATGACACCAGAAAATCTTGTATTGGCCCAAACTTGTGCGTAATCTCTTTGTAACTTCACTATCTGAAGCAGCATTAAGTCCACACAGGCATTCTAGGTGGTAGGCAGATAACAACACCGATTCGCATGGTGGAGCTCCATTAGGCAATATTTTGGTTCTGTATTGCAACAATTTCCATGGGCCAAAGTCATGTTTACGAAGTATTATCCCCAACCCACTTTCTTGGATGGAGTTGCTCGTGGTTAGAAACCCTGCCGAACAGTGCGCATAACCGATCCTAGATGGCGAAACTGCCACCTCACCGCCGAGCTACCTAACTAATACTTGTTTGCCATGCGCTGGGGTTGTATCGCTTGAGGTTTGGAAAGAGCGTTTGCTCAATTCCGCTGATGACACCTTGTCCCATCATGACGTTCTTCCAGTGGTTTTTGGAGGTAAAAGCACCCCATTCTTGGCCATTTTTCCTGTATACATATCCTTTTAGAAGCTTTTTACTTCATCTTCTACTAAGGCCTTCTTCCTCCACTGTTGTATGACAACCAGTTTCCACCACTGATGTACTGTGGTCCATGATGCTGGCATGAGTTACTGATGTCATCCGTCTAATCCCTTGCAAGTCATCATAAAACACATTTTGCCCAACACAAAACAATCGCATGTCAAAGTTGAAGTCTGAAGGCGTCACTCCACGAGATTAAACATGGGCCGTCAATCCAGAGTGGAAAACCTTGACAAGCCTAATAAATCTGCTCGAGTAGTTAATCTTATGGTGGTTCAGAGTTCATCTTCCACTGGTTCTTAAATACTCTAATGGAAGTTGAATTCCCTTGCTCAATCGTCGACAGTGTCAGTGTTACTTTCATCAAACCGACCGTTTTGCGCTGTTTTTATTTCTTGTAGGATCCAGCGCAAATTAAGCGTGTTCTTTGAGTACACTTCACTGGTCGCCGACTGAACCCATTAGCGTTGGTTCGGAGTTCATTACGCAACGGGTTGTAGAATTTTGCCTGAATTGCTAAGTCTTTCAGTTTCCCGATATCTAGCTTCACAACGGCACAGTGATACGCAACCGAACCCGTGTCAATTAGTTGCGTTGAAGCCAACACCACATTGGTAAAAACTCCCCGGTTTTTTTCGGACAATTACATGGCCAGTAAGATGTGTCCACTCCTCGGGTGAATCCTTGCAGCTAGTGAAGGTTTCCCAACGTGAGACCAGGCTTTAACGGTCGATTCCAGACTTTCACACAGGTAGATAACTTTGGTCTTCAAAGTTCAACGATTAAATTTACCAGGGCCGTAATAACTTTAGATTTCCGAATCTCGACGAACTGGAGAATCGGAGTTTTTGGCAAGAGAAAGGCCATCGGTTACTACTATTGATCGGTAGTATTGTCGATGCCAAGGTGTAGGACTCGTTTTTCCACTTTGGAATGCGACACCATTGCTTTTCACTGACGACTCTTATGAACTGAGTTCGAATCGCCACCATACTTGTGCTAGTGGATTTCAGTTCATCGACGATCCTAGCAAACCAGTATCCAGATACTGCAAGTCCAACTCCGTATTCCTGTTTACCAGAGGATAATTCTGACTCCACCTTCAGTTCCTTTTTACCCGTTCAGCCATCATTGCCTCATTCAACGCCGCAACGGCGAAACCATACGGTGTAAACTACATGGACGGCTAGTATCTGAATCAGACTTGCTGTTCGAAGGTAGTCAAACAACTGGACGCCTGAAAATCGGATTCACTGATGTGGATAAATCATGTTTTCCGTTTGGGTGTCTGATAAAACCCATTTCGGTACTATGTGGATCATCTCGCTAGTGAGCTCATGACACCAACAGGCACTGTACCGGCACAACACAGTTTGCACGATATCTTCCAGTTTGTCAGAACTTGAGCACTTCTGCTAAAATCAGACCTGTTCTCTGTGAAGGTGTGTCCATTAGTTGCTGACGTACCGTGCACTGGGGCAAGCAATTTCCAATATGAATACACGGTGGATTACGAAACAATTTACCCTACCACCGCCATTGTGATCAGACATGACAAATCCGATAAGTAACCCTCCACTCCGGGTATACCATGTGTTGTGCATTGTTCTAATTACAAAACAGCGCCTCTGAAATAGAGTAAAAATTATGGAGCAGGTGGCGCGAACTTGACGACCAGACGACACAAATACCTATATATTCGATGCGGCGCGAGTCAGAGTTGGGGCGACAAGCGTGCAGGACTAACAGGAATCTGCGAATGCCACGCCTTCCATAATTCAATCTGCTTCAGTTTTCACTCCTACTCGGAGTGAGCACAAGTAGAGGCGATGCGCACGTGCGGAAACTATTGGCGAAGCAGATCAGGGCAAGCTTAGACAAAGAAAAGGCGAAATATGAAAATCGGTAGGCGTGTTTTCCCCCTATCAATGAGAATCTCGGAAACCTTGTTATTGCTCATTCACATTCGTAGACGCACGCCGTGCGTCAACATAGCTGTTTTTTCGCTGTTGGAAGACCTTAGACGAAGGCTTCGTTTTACGCGGTGCCTGTATCTGTCAATCATAACGCAAAGTGCGCGGACTGCCTGGCCTTTCGCTTGGTTGCACATGAGTGGCTGTTTATTCTTCAAGCTTCAGTTTAGGACGATATACTGCTAGTCCGTAGGATGTGAAAAACCATCCTATGGTACATCTGTATCAGTAGACTTTTCTGCACAGATTGCGAAGAATGCTCAACTTCCCACTGTCTGCAGAATTATTCGGTTCGCCAGCCAGCTGAATCAGAATGACCCACCCAAAACGTACACGAACTAGCAGCCCGTCATTGAGGAACATTCTCTCTCAAAAAGCGGTCCGTACAGCTGAGGTCGGGTCAATTAGTATGAAACCGTACAGGTATGCACTCAGTCATCCAAGGATGCAACCAACAAGACACACGTTGACTGAGATAGATGTTCCGGTCAGCTCTAGAGAGAATATCCAATCGGGTAAAAAATGAGTAACTACCTTTAGACAATGTCGGACTTAGCGTTCACGTCAAGAGTGAAGAAAACAACTATACTCAACCGGAGAAAACCTAACCACAAGCTGCACCCGTTCTACCTAATTCACGTGATGCAGTATATACCGGATGCCAACACCTAAATCATCAGAGTACAACGTGGACGTAACAGGTGACAGTCCTCACAGATAAGAAATCAGATCACGGGAGAGTCAAAATACCCGTATGGCACAAAGGAAGGTGACAAGTCATTACTAGAGGCATAAGCATCACTGTACCCAGAAATGGTCCAGTGTATGAATCCAAAGAGGCGGGTTAACATGGAACAAAAATGACTGATGAAAGGGTATCAGCTACTGCCCAAAACCTGGTCACTGAGTCACAAATAAACCCTGTAGGTTTCGAGATCCAGTCATTCAAAAATGGATTTCCAATCTAAAGCCAATTACAATGGAGACCAGTATGACTGACAGATTGTCTTTCACTTAAACAAATCATCCTAGACAGTACACTTCGGATTTTTCGATTAATGGCCTATCTAAACTTCCTTCCTCATACTTTGGAAACCATCCGCCTTACATAGATATCCCGCTCAACCACGCATATGCTTGAATCAGACTACGAAAAGTCAGACCTAGACAAGACTAGAATCAACCGCTAGAGATGCAAAACATTAAGAAACGAAAGCGAACTCGGCAGCGATCCGAGGCCTAAGATTCTATAATCTTCGAAGCATGACTACATCCCACACTAGGCATCAACTAACACTGTCAAACTACAGTTTATAGTTCATACACCGAAGCAAATTCGATTCAAAACGGGTCATCGTCCTGGCCACCATGAAACACAACTACCTTCGACAACCTGGAGAAAATAGAATAAAAGGGAAACGCGTACAATAATGGGAATAGTGTTGGGTTCAGAGACACTGAAAAATTCATATCATGTTCCAATTGTTGGGGCACAGCGGATCACCGTCTGTCACTACTCACAAACCGAGGAGTCATGAAGAGAATAAGTTCGATTGCGCCGTCGTCTGTGCTTTTTATGATTCGACTTGGCTGCGGTGTCTTGCTTCTCCGCGTTGGTTGGGGAGCTTATTGGAACAGGAGCGTTTAATGAAAGACCCCACGGCGAAACCGAAGTAGCACAACATTGCAATGGGGCCTGACCAGCAGTACGTTTCCTGACGTCCGATAGCGATGGCCAAGCTTCACTACTTGGATCGAAATAAGGGATACTCCGACGGCCAAGAGGACCACGTGCGAAATTCGCCACGCGGTTTTGGTCGACAACAGATAAGGCTCCCATTTTGCTCACCTGCGCAAGAAAAGCAAGTACTTGTATACAGTCTACCTAGTCTTTAACTCGAATAAAGCGCAGTAAGAAAATCAACTATCAATAATGCAAGGGGTCTCATCTACAGCTATCACTGACGGAAGCAGTCAAAAAGGTCACCCTTGGGAAGTGGACCCTGTAGACGGTGGTACGATTCAGCACTTGTCTATCAGTGCACTACGAAAACCCTCATATGCACGCTCTAATTAGGGTGAATTATCGGAGTAGTTGGTCACCGTAAGGAAGATCTGACCACAAATGTATCCTCGGCGCCGCTACCACAGAGACATTCGACTCATTCGATAGTAACCTGATGGACCCATGAGAAACGGTTATTAAGGATGAATGTTCGCCCTAAAACAGTTCCACTGTATATCTGCGTGATTTTCTGCCACAAAAATTAGAGGAAGCATTTGAAATGAGTAAATCCCGTTGGGAGATCCAAAAGAAAGATTGAAGGTCTTGACTGGCCGGCGGCACTATTGTACAATGCGCTAAAAAATCGGGAAGTTTGAGTGCGTTAATGCTGACCTATCGAGGGGTAGTAAAACCTGAAAAGCTATGCCGCAACGGAAGACCTTACAAGGACAGAAAATGTGCTACAGCTGAACTATTTGGTCAACACAGAATGTGTCGTAAAATGCGAAAAGAGAAGACGGTTGCGTGCATAGATGTGAATAAAATTTGGCTAATGTGATTACTAGTTCGTGTTGTGCAAAGACAAAAAAAGTAACACTTACCTCGGCAAAAGATGGGGCGGAAGTGGACACTTTTGGAATGGCTTCAGACGTGGCGCCAAGTGGGACAAAGTCAGAAGATTGAAAGCCTACAAAGAACTGATTAAAGAGAATGCTCAACCCACTTGGACCATCTAGCAGTGGTACATGTCCAGAAAGTACGAAGCCTTCCGCTGGAAAACAGTAATGACATTAAATCCATACAAAATTCATCCTTGCAACAGTGACCAAATGCGAGTACGATGCAAGCTGTAACTCAAGTCGAACCAGTGGCACGCCATTAAAAAACGTAAACAGGTTAAACTCACTAGCATTGAAGGCATACCGCTTCACTGTATTAAGATCGCTGAAGTGAGGCGACCATACCTTACTACAGAATAAGCACCACAGCCTCGAACTGACCGACAAGTTAGCTTGTGAAAATATCCCCCATTAACATTCGCTTCCTTTGTCCGGGGATGTGCACAGGAAAATTAAATAAATACTGCGCGACATGCGAAAATGAACGAACGGGTAGATTTAGTGACAGTTCAGATGATCAAATCAAGATTTAGTCTGATAAGGCAATACTGTGTTTATCGCGTACTTTAGCAGGCACATGTGTCGTGTTTTACGCCTCATAAACTGTTTTGAGGTCCCAAACCCCACACAGTTATGTACAAATGAGATCGGGATCGTTAGGAAACACTTACGAAAAAACCACCAGTACAAATCGTCTATTTTTAGTTGGAAGCCACTTAGTTCGTTGCAAGTCAGCAGGCAATCTGTCAAATTATCACATTTTAAAATGCAGTAAGAAATAGCAGAAACTCCGATACATCATCATCATCATCGACAGCATGACGTCAGTGTTCAACACCGATGCTTCTCAGCTGTACAACCATGACTTATTTGAAAGCCTTATTGTAAAGAGTAAAGGTGGACGGGGAAGGGACTTAGTGCTAGCTTAACACAATCATTCCGAGGTGCCTACACCTCCAGACATTCACTCAGGCAATCTGGATAGAAACTGACAACAAGAACGCCACTGACATCCGTTGGCAGCCATATCTTGTAGTGTCTCCAACCAGGCACAGTGAGGATCACGCAGTCCCCA
>NW_008751918.1:9987-13821 GCF_000715545.1 Opisthorchis viverrini | reverse complement strand
GGCGGTTAACTCAATCATTGTGCTTGCATCTTGAATTCTCGTTTCTGAGACACAGCACACATCAATGCCAAGCGAGTCCAGTGTGAGTGCAAGAGCAGCTTGTTGTCCTGCTTGCTTCAGAGTGCGAACATTGAAAGCGGCCAGATAGAGTGGGTGTCGAGGCTTGAGGACTGATCTGGAGATTCCTGAAGATGTCGGCGCCATGTGACGAGCAGACGCTGCACGCAAAACCGATGCATGACGAACGGAGTCATCAGTCCTAAGTGCTGGGCCTACAAGGAGAGAGTTATTAATGGGGTGGGGAGAGGGGGAAGAAAAAGTATGTGAAGGAGAAAGAAGGGAGGCGTCAGCAGTAGCCTCTTTTCACTTACCCGCCCTGCTGTATGCAGCAAGTAAGGCGACCCGGCTGATGGCACCACGCGACGGCCGATGTGGCATGAGTTTATTTGTGTATGTGCAATTCATGGCTGTACGTGTGCTGGGATACTGCCAGGGCGCCCACACCTAGACAGGAGAACGATTAGGGTCCTCAACCAAAGCCTTTGGCTCAAAAGCCTAACCGCAAGGCAGCGGTGTTTGGCGGGAAATGCAAATGCATTACCATTTCTACGGAACAAGTCGCCACATGTTCCAACCCCCAACCTGGAGGGCCAGGAAACTGTGTTCGTCAGACCTCTAACCATTGACCAACCTGGTATGAGAGACTCTGTGAGTGTCGCGAGACACTCTCCAGTATAGCTCAATGGATCGCTGAGGTGCGCAAACCGTCACACCATGGTAAGGTCCAGTCTCTTCGTGACTCCGATACACTCTGGGATGAAGATAGAAAGCTTCAGAAACTGTTCAAACCGTGAACAGGGCAATTGCTGCAGGTCGAAGACCTGAGCAAATGAAGAAATAAATTACCACTATTTGGTAACCTCAAATACATAATTACATGGGCTTCCCATGTGCTAGTCACACTAGTGAAGTGGTCAACCACAATCAAACAGAACGAACTACATCTAAATATATTGCTTACGCAAAGACGGTATGCGATTTTCAGCAGCTTCCTTCAGCTTCGTGAGGCGGAGATCCTCCAGGCGACTACGGTCTCGTTCTATAGAACGAACCTCAAGAGCAGAGGCAAATTGTTCTAGGGTTGATTTGGAAACCAGGGCATTCAGCTCGACTTCTACCAAATGGAACGCGTGACCCGGGGGTACGTGCTTCAGGTGGCGCCAGCGCTTTCGCAGTGCCTAAGTCATGTTTACAAACAGAAAATTAGGATGAGCGAACGAGTATGGCACGCATTTGTAGGCAATAAGATATGCGCCTGTAATCTTAAGGTGATAATTGTGTGAGACTTCCATGAGTTTTATAAAGCGGTCACTCAAACGGTTTCCATATGCATCATACAATAGCGTTTCCTGTGACACAGACTGCTCTGGTCAAAATGATCCCTAATGACGAAACCCACTAAAAAGATCGTCTAAATCTTAAGTGACCTTAAGTTCAACATTCAATTGATATGCAATATATGGTGTCCTTATACATGAGATACGATACACAAAATATTACGTACTAAATTATCCTCCCCATCGGAACCTGCTCGAAATATGATTCGCACAAGATGAGTGAAAATCAGGAACTCCGTTCAAACTGAAGTAGGTGCTCCGTGACCTTTCCCGATCCAAAGGTGCAGAAACTGAAACATACGTGATCGACGAAAGTTCAGATATCATTAGGCAGTATTAGTAATACACGCCGGAAGTAACCACTAGTCACGCTCACCTATTGTACATCTTGGCTCACTTTAATAATGCAAGCTGTCAATGTTCCACCGGGTTTGGTGAGTATATCGGCTTTGAGGTACTGAGGCTCGCCAGATGGTTTTAGGAGAAAAGAACTTTCCTAAAATGGACGAGCTAATCGTACCGCATAGGTTACGCTGGTTAGGACATATGGTCCACATAGAAGAGGATCGTCTTTCTCGCAGATTTTTTCGTCTAGCCTTGTGCTGAATGGAAGCAACTGAGAGATGGACAGTGCATGACCTGGCAACGAAGTATGAGAGCAATACTCTACTACTACTCGTTCAGCCGTAACACCCTTTCGGCGTCTAGCTGCCGTGCCGTCCGAAGGAAGCACGGGGGCTGGGATACTGCCAGGTTGCCCAAGCCTAGACAAATGAAGTTGAGAAAGGTCGGGTTCGAACCACAGACCCTCCGGTCAGTAAATTCACGCTCTAACCACTTGAGCCACCTCGCCCCATGAAAGCACTAACCAGTGAACTGAATTAAACATCTGTCTGCTTGGATTTGGATCCCGGGACTCACCTTACCAATGACTGATGACAGTCATGCTCATGCATCAAAGCAGTCGCTTTTATTACGTACCTCCCCGAACTGACTGATTGTAACATCGCCTGCAATGCTTGGCCATCTCTCCTGATGACCGACACTACGAGCTGGAACGAACACAGCATTGCTACATGGTTTATATCTAACAAAGTCAACTGATGCTGAGACCGGTCCATCTGGAACGACTCACGAAAATTATCTAAAAACAACCTGCTTGTCATGAACATTCTTTGTGCTCACATTACATTATTGTATTAACCATGCCTTCGCCTTCATTTTCAGCTTATGTAAGTCTATTCTTAGACAAGTAAAGCGCTATTCATTCTTGTTCTCGCCCTCAATCAGAATCGATATTCTATTCATAACAATTTACTTGTCTAAGAATACAATGGAACCGTTGCTGCCACCCAAGTGTTTCGACGCAGATCCTAATTCTACAGACGCAACAACGCGTTGGAATCATTGTTTCCGAACGTTTCTGGGCACTGTCGAATCGCCCAATCTGATAAAACTGGAAACTCTGATCCATTTTGTGGATGCACCTGTATACGTTTATATCGCTGACTGTCCAGATTACGAATCAGCTATCAGCACGCTTGAAAAGTTGTACGTTCGTCCTAAGAATATAATTTATGCTCGCCATCTTCTGCAAACTTGCAAACAAGACACCAGTCAAGATGTTGATCAGTTTGTTCAGAGGCTTAAATCCTTGGCCAAAAATTGTGATTTCAAGGCCGTGTCCCCTATTGACCATCAAAATGAAAGTGTACGCGATGCTCTAATCAACGGATCTCAGTCTACTACCATCAGAGAAAGACTTCTGGCTCAAAACGAACTCACTCTCGATGAAGCACATGAATTGGCTAGGTCATTAGAATTGACCCACAAACAAGCGCAGGCATACTCACATAACCAGGCGATATCATTTTCTGCGGCTGCAGCACCTTTACAGACATCTACAGTTACCCCTTCACACTCAATCTCCCCTGATTCTACACTCTATCTCTCGTCAATCAATTCTCAGATATGTTACTTTTGCGGTCGTCCCAGACACCCACGGTCAAAAGAGAAGCAGTTTGTAAATCATGTGGCAAAGCAGGTCATTTTCAGCGTGTTTGTCGATCCAAATCTGTAGAGAATCACTCAAATTGCACGACGGATTCTGCCTTATCTTCCCTGTTGACTGCTGCGGCCCCGAACTGCTTGTCTCGCACGGTGACCAGCATAAAGGTGAACGGGATATCGCTTCAGGCCCTCATAGACACAGGAAATTCGAGCAGTTACATATCTCCTTTGGTGGTTGGTAAACATGGCTGGAAGGTATATGCTAACAATTCTGTGATTACCATGGCATCTACCTCTCTGACGTGTTCAACTAGAGGCTACTGCTACGCATCCATCGATTACAGGGGCACCGTTTACAAAAAGATCAAACTATTGGTATTACCCAATCTATGTGCTGACCTGCTGCTAGGCCATGACTTCCTTGGTC
>NW_008751918.1:0-8993 GCF_000715545.1 Opisthorchis viverrini | reverse complement strand
CTCCAAGATGTCAAGGACATCACCACAAAGTGTACGGTTTGCGCCGCCATCAAACCGCAGTTTTACAAACCACCCCCCGCTACGCTCATCAAAGCGACCCAACCATTTGAACGAATTAGCATCGATTTTGAAGGACCTCTACCTTCTGTTACTCGAAACCGGTATCTCCTTACCATCGTTGACGAGTTTTCTCGTTCACCGTTTGCCTCTCCCTGCACAGATACATGTGCGTCTACACTTATTAAATGTCCACGTGAGTTATTCTCTTTGTTTGGCATGCCTGCATATGTACATTCGGATCGTGGCTCCTCATTCATATCTACATGACAGGGGAGTTTGCACCAGCCGAACAACTTATAATCCCCAGGGGAACGGGCAAGTCGAACGCCTCAACGGAACACTCTGGAACGCAATCCAGTTTAGACTCAAGGCGGAAGGCCTTCAAAGCTGTCACTGAGAGTCGGCTCTATCAGATGCTCTTCACTCTATACGGTCCCTTCTCTGCGTCTCCACGAATGCCACTCCACATGAACGAATGTTCCGATTTGAACGTAGGTCATCCTGTGGTTTATCTGTACCAACTTGGTTCACTGTTCCAGGACCTGTTTCACTGAAGAGATTTGACTGTGCCTCAACGTATGAGCCCGTCGGTGAGGAAGTCCAACTTATAAATTGCAATCCACATTACGCCCATGTTCGTTTTCCCGGCGGGAAAGAAAGCACCGTATCCGTCCGTCATCTCGCTCCTTGTGGTGATCGCACACGTCAACGACTTCACGCGTACCTCATCCAGTGAAGACAATGGTGTTCATGCACCCCATCGATCTGACTTGCACACGCCTCCGCTCAATAACATTGGAGATAATATCGATCATACTTCAGTCTCACCCCCGTGCCCGGGCAACGCACCTGCATCTCCAGATACATATGACCCTAGCATCTCTGATTTAGCCAGGCTCCAGCAGCGTACACGGCCCTATATTTTAAGAAATCGAGAAGCCTAACCACACTCATTATTACTGATTAGATTTTTACAATAATTCATCCAATACCTGTACCCAATTTATCCCTCTCTACACACAATCCAACGGCCAGGGTGAATGTCATGAATATTCTCTGTGCTCACATCGTCTTGTATTAATCATGCTTTCGCCTTCATTTTCAGCTTATGTACGTCTCGCGCTCAATCAGAATCGATATTCTATGGTGAGCCGGAAACAGAGGCTTGATATAAACGAAAAGCCATCGTATTATGGTCTAGGATAAATTCCGATCAACTCCCCACGCTTCCTCCACTTATGCGAAGAAAACCTTGGACGGAATTGAGCCATTGGTTTATTACTGATTCGCAAAAACCCATCGGTCTTCACTATCCCATGTGCCAATATCCAAAGGATTTCCGAAGTACTCTCAGGAAATTCAAACGATCAACGTCAATCTTAGACCAAAGAGGATCTGGCATTCAACGGCTATTCATGCAAGCGTAAGCCTTGAGGACTCGATTGTGCACTATGCGCTAGAACACCAGCGTACACGCACACGTCTACAAAAAGAAATCAAAAAGCAACATGAATGATTCCGTGCTGCCAGCGCCCCCAGAGAATTGAACAATCGGGATGCAGATAAGCAGGCCGTTAAAAAAAAATTATAGGGAAAAGTGTGGTTTTTCCTACCGGATTCATTTTGTATGTCTTCAGAGACGTGACCGTCACGTCGATTGTTCCGGGTAGTTCAGTAACACTGCCATACTCCGCTAGTAAACATTTCCACATAAGTCCGTCCAGAAAAATTGGTTGACCGTCAGCAGCTGTAATATGAGCAGTTATTCAGTGCAATAAACAATGCATACACTGGTATATACGATTGTGTTCGTCAATTTTGCCTGGCGGAGAGTCGACCGCATGACCGTTTTTCGAAGCCCCATGAAGTTCCAGTGGAACCTCGGCTTGGCAGTCAACCTGAAAAAAACCCGAGGGATTCTTCAGCGAAACCTCCAGCTGGTTAACCATGAAATTAATTTCCGGTATCAGCTCCACGTTTCCATCCTCGATACACGTGGATTTGAGCGCTTCTAATACAGAAACTTCGTCTTGTGCTGCTGATCTCAGTTGTGCTTCTCCCACTTCAACAATGAAGGAAAATATATCAGCTTGTGTAGATGAAGTTATAATTGGTGATCCAGTGGACCGCGTACAATGACCTCTTAGGTGATCCACAAGAACCATCGAGAGTTTTGAACCCACCTTTAGTGGCGACACATGGACGATAGATACCCTATTTATAAACCGTGATGAAACGCTCACCTCACCTTTTCAACTCTTCTAACCTGATTATCCAGCAGCAGACAGCACACTTCTTGGCTGAGCCACCATTTTCGTACCAGATATACTTTGTAACGCAAGGTCCGCAGTAGATATGTCCACAGCGCTCCATCCGAGGTGCAATCGGAGGATAAAGACAGATGGGACAACAGACAGGTTCATCGACGAGACAAACGACTTGGGCAATAAGATCCCAAGAGGAAAATACCTCCAAATCAGTGCCGTCTATTCGCCCAATCGAACCTGGAAAGAGTTGCAACTGTGCACTTTATGCAGTAAACAGGTAAAATAGAGACTTACGCAGCGTGCAGGAAGCCGTCGCAGGGCTTTGATGTCAGGGGGTCGGTGATCTGAGCGAACGACGGCCCGGCACGCAAGCGCACCTCATCCTCAATCGCCTCAGCGCCATCAAAAACAAAACTGCAGGCTTCAAGGTGTCGTTCTGTCCGGCGGCCGCCCCTTATTTGTCCGCGTAAGATCTGCCTCTGAGAACGTTGGAAGTACCCATGATTGGAGGACTGTATGGCGTCTGAAGCACACAATGAGGCGTAAAAAGTAGGTGTACCTCTTCTTTCGGGATTGGAAGTACGCTGTACGCTCATCACGGAACGAACAAGCGAGTTTTCCATTACAGGGAGTATCGCTGTGGGCACTGTTACGAGTAGCTGATTTCAGTTGATTGGCTATCATATTTAGAACTCCATTATTGTTTCTGAAGAATGTGAAAAATCAGACGGCAACACGTTTCTGACGCGAATTCGTTTCTTCAAGAGGAGAATAGAAGCGACGGAACGCACGATCAAACGCGCGCCACCTAAATACTGTCGAGCAAAACACAGTCAGTTCACAATAATGCAGTTCACTTCAAAGCGTCACAGCAAGGATCCGTCATTCAGGTTACTGCATGCGAACCTCCACTGCTTTCTGCTTGGCACACAGTTTGGGAAACCCATATGAATTCCTTGTATGGTGTTTGCAACTTGGCACACTTCATAATGAAGTCCGATGGGTCGTTTTCTTTATTATAAATGGTGAAACCAAAGCTCCATGAACACAAATTTGATAATTCAGGTTCAAGATTCCTGTCGTATAGGTGGGAAAACATAATAAAGTTGACCGAAGGTTATCGAGGGCCACAATTCAATTGTTGTGCGTGACAGGGGAGTGGAAGGGGGCATTTCTGGGCCGTCCTAATGGAGTTTGGAATAGGGAGGATATGGAAGGTTGAGAGACTGTGTGCAACTTAGTCGTTTGTAACAGTCAGGGGAAGAAACAAGGAATTGAACAATCTATGTAGTGACCTGAGATTTTGTTTTTGTTTATGAGGTTTTCAGGTTTGATCTGGGTGCTTCACTGCCGTTTTTAAGATCACGTTTTTAACCCATTCATCTTTATCCATGTTTGCTCAAGCTAGAAACAAATGTATTCAACAGATGTGAGCGAATGGTGGCGATGGGATAAATCAAGGAGGTATCGCCCGTAGATATTGCTTCTGTATTTCTCTGGAGCGATGAACTGTGACATGTGGGCAAACGCTTCTTGTATGAGGAATTGAGCAGATCTGTTTTGAGACCACTCTGGCTAGCCCAAAATTTTCGGGCCGTTCAAGGCTGGTTATTGGTGGATAAGAGATGTAAAGTGGACTCTCAGGGTTTCCGAGAGATAATTCCGGACGATTAGCCACAAGGGTGGGTTGGAATGTTCAGCACGAGCTCAGCCTGGTCTTTGATAATCTAGTTTCAGAAGTTGAAGTCCTGCAAGCCTGTGCACACAAGGCATGTTTGTCAGGTCTCCCATGTTCCTGATGGCCCTGTTGTAGGGTCATAGTAATGGACTCTTATCCATTTTAAGCACAGCGCGCCTGGCGTAGATGTTTCATTTGTGTTAGAGCCCAACAACGGTGGTGCCATGGTATCATGGCGCTGACATACCCAGTGCGATGGCACTCCCGCGACTACTTTCTCTACAATATCGACCACAACCCATCGCCCACTCGAGCCTGTAATTGAAAATACGGGCAGATTTTTACCTTGCCCCAACCGCCCCTGGGATGAGTTCATTCCACTCTGATGGAACTTACGTTATGAGTTGACCAGCCTGGTTTTCTGCTGCAATTTCGACTTCGATTCCATGTGCGGTGTTCGTTTGGCTCTATGCAGTATCCCCCCATCTGACTTATCCTTTGCATCTGACTCCCCTACAACAATGCAACCAGTGAGTCTACTTAGCTTCAGATAAAGCCATTTTTCAATACACAACTTGCTATTTGCTCCCACTTCGAATCGTTTTTTCTCCATCTCCATCTTTGCTTGCTGTGACTCCTGCCATTTACTCAACCGCTCAAGGTCACTCATGTCCAGCAAAGGTCTTCACTTTTAGGTCATGCCAACCAGCTTCATTCTTGAACTAGTCGGGCCTCATGCCCATTTTTCATTACAGGTTGGGAAGTAAACCTATTATTATTATTCAATCGGATATTGCCCACTGTTTGCATGGTTGTCCTCTTTTCGCCCAAACCTTACTAACTGTAACCTCCCAGTCATGCTTCATTCTGACTGTAAACGTATGATCATGACACACGGTATGCCACTCATAAGTAAGGAATAAGTGTTATTATCGTTGGCATTGTTGTTTGTTTGTTGTTGCTGAGTGGAGCCGAACCGTCTATGTCGAAAGAGAGCATATACTTTTCCATGGCCTTTATCACACATTTAAGGAGGCTACGGACGATATGATTTACCTCACTCCACGAGGAAGTAGCGCCGCCGCATGCAACCCCGAAGCTGCACCAGCGAGCGCTCGCCTATGCTGGCCGACCATGTGCCGGTGCAATCCCTTGGTGAAATAATTCCGTCACGAAAAGAATGCTCCGGTGTACTCCTGAAAAACTGCAGTATCGTCGCCACGCAGGCAACCAGGCAGGTCCTTGATGATGTGTCATACCTTAAGGATAACAAGACTTTCTGGATGAGCATCAATTGCTGTAAGGCTGAAAAGTCCACAAATTGTATTATAGCTGCTCCTGAGCTTGTCCAGGGTTTATAAATTTTAAGACTGACAGCTAGTTTTGGCATAATTAAAATGCAAAACAAACTGAGAGATGCACAGTCATCTTGGGATATATAGACCGTAGATTTTCACTACCTTTTCTGTGAGAGGTTGGAGCATCGACGCCAAGATCCCCATGGTGAACAGCATACACTTCTGGTGAAATAGCCATATTTGATACCTTTTGCAGTCTCGTGCTATAAGCGACCTTGACAACTCTAGCTACTATTACCAGTTTTACTGACAGTGACAGCTATCACCGTCGTTTTATTTAACTACTCCGTGAAAAAATATTGGAACCCATTTGGGTGTCGATGGGCTCCCTAAACTCTTTCAGCGTCCTCAAATGTATGTGACATTGGAGACAAGCACAAGTGGCTCGCTACAGTAGCCCATACGGCATGAAATAAATGCAGTATTACGACGGACGCCACATCACCATGCATTTTGACGTCCCTGAACCCAGAAAAAGTCACGCAAATTTCGCGACAATAGCATGATGGTTTTCCGAAGCGCCTAATATATCGGCGTGTAACGGTAATGCCTTAGTTCGTCGGTTCGATTCTCCCTATTTGACCTTTACCGGTGTGAGCAACCTATGAAGTGTCGTGTTTGAAACATGTACACCAACCTTACACTGGACATACGAGCGTCAACCAGGCGCGTAATACAGTGCTTGCATTCTGAATGCACTGGAACGTTGACTGGTCTGTGTTAGTTAAGGTCTCTAGCCATCCTAACTCCCTAGTATGAGTCGTCAGGAAGTTCTAGCATTGGATTCAACCTAACATTGTGGAGATCTGCCATCCTAGGTGGCCCGAGATGACCCAGTGAATGAGGGTATGAGTATCCTAGATGATAGCAACCGCAGGCTCCTCAAGGCGATATTCAGGAAAGCGAAGTAAGTAAACCGCTTATTAAAAAGGCGCACAATTTAAAAAAAAAGAGATCTGTTTTTGGTGCCATGCAGCTCTCCTGGTGCCTAGGAGTAACGAACAAGGCAGATGTCAGTATACAGAAAAGCTCCGGACGATCCCATCAGTGGTCACTTTAAAAAAAATTGCCAAAATCAACGGCAGCTTCCTCCGCTTTGCAGAAAATTTGTGAAGTTTCGCGTCGTCCAGATATTCACTCTCAATTTAGGCAGGCAAACATGGTCACTATTTGAATACATTCACTACCTAGGTACTGAGGGAATTCGTCCATTATCCTTCATTTTTAATGTGGAAAGCAACACATAGAAACGGAATTAGACAGGTATCAGACAGTTTGAATCAAAATCCCTCTGGATCACTTGTGCCTTTCAAGTGGATGACAGCCACTGACCAACAAGAACAAAAGCGACCCGGGAAACTTGGGCAATAGCCTCGATCCCGTGTATCAATTTGTAAATCCGTGAATGCGTGAAGAAATCCACATGTGTAGACACCCCAAACTGCTACCGAAACCAGTATGCTTCTGAGAAAAAGAGAGCCGAAGAGGGATGATATATTCTTCAACAGATTTAATAGTGGGACGGTCATTAGTGAAGTGCCGTGTGACAGTTCGTTGAGTACAGACCCTCGATGGGCAGATTTCTTTGCGGTATAGCTGATCGCACTGACGATCTCGCGATGGAATCTTGATACTTCCTACTTCTGTTTAATTATCCTGTCCACCCAACCAGCACACCCACACAAACCCTGTCATCGGCATCACCGCAAGCGGCAAGCTACTCTAACTTATCTAAAAGTAGCCAGCACACCTGATACAAAAGATTGTTTTTGGTGAATCATCCTTGAAAGCTTGGTTAGTAAAGCTCTTCTTCCATGATGGCCGCTCTTGAACCGTTCAAGCTATCAGCCTGAGTGTGGTCCGCCATGTTATATGTGACTCGAGCTAAAAACCCAACAACTAATGCCCCTTCCAAGTGAAGTTAAAAACAGGACAATTTTATTTGAACATGGTACATCCAAAAGCGAGATTCCTCGTCGTCAACTGTCTAACCAGTAGACCATGTCACCTAAGCTTCATACTCAATAATATCCCGATGCAACTGGCACTCAAAGTGTAGTGATGGCGAATTTTTGAAATGGTAACATTTTGAATGCGCACAGTAGTTGTCGATTGGGTGACCCGATATACTCGCTTAGCTTGAAATTAGCTTTCGGAAGGTTTCTCAATATAGAAGGATGTACTACCGGTGCGCAGTTGGATAGGCACTTTCTCCCTCCCCTCGTGAGTAATTATGGAATGCAAGGGGTGTTATATCTCTAACCGGCGGTCTAGTTGTAAGGTAACATTCCCGTTATTTAATTGACCCACCATTAGTCTGCGCCTTCTTGTGGGCTACTTTCCACTGGTGTGGTTGGCAAATTGGATACCTTCCGATTTCCACAGTTTTCCCATCTCATTTTGAAAAAATCAGTTCTAATTCTGAAAGGCATTGCCTGTTAACCTTTTTGAGCTTGATTGGTTGCACTGGCCGCTGGCTATTGGCACAATGATATTGATTTTTCGAAATCTACGGCATTTTCAGACTTGCCACTCCATAGTGTAGAATGTTTGTGTATAATGTATATGCTGCTGTATTATTGAAAATCCTTTACTATGGCGATTTGTTTAAGTGAACGAAATCTCCAGGTGAATAAACACCGCCGACTTTGAATATGTTACCTGATGATAAAAAAATCGCGAATTGTGGAAAGGTTGACACACATACAATGAACGTAACTTTCAGGTGTTTTTCCACCAGAACAGATTTCCCCAACATTCTAGAATCTAAATGGCCTTTGGGGATACAACATATGCATAGGCGCATCCGTGCAAACAAATTTTAGTCGATGATTCGTTGTTGCCAGTATAAATTCCGTAGTGCCCGCTAATCATTTGCTAAACATCGTGCACGTTGACGAATATCACTATCTCCACCAACTGATTTTAAGGTTCCTGACCGGATACGCCACCCATCGTAAAGTTTACACTACTATGAAAGCTTTCAGTAGTACACGTTCATCGAAGAAAAATGCTACTTGTCGCATCTCATTGGTTGAGGTGTTCCATAAAATAGGCTGCGCAGCGCGTCGAGGCACACTCGTCATGGCTTCCTCGTCGCAGTCTGTCGTTGCAACTACTCCCGTGTCTGCTGAAGGGTAAACAGTGGACGTCACCCGTTGTTCGCGAGTCACCTGGGTAGCCGCCTATTCAGCAACGTTCATGAACTGGTACACTGCATTAAGCAGTTCGAGCGAACATCAGGATCGTACTACAGCATGCGTAACTCGAAAGCGAGTTCCACTGGTGAGAAAACTTTCATCAAATACCAATGGCATCGGAAAGGGTTTGCACGTCCTCCAAACGAGGGAAAACGACGAGGCCTGCTTGATCACACACAGTGCGAGGCGTTCTCCAACGTTTGCAGACTGGGAACCTTCTTTCGGGTTACTAAATCTCATATGGTACACAATCACGAGCTGCTTGGTCCCGAAGCATCTCGGTGGTTTAACCGTAATCGTCGACTGCTGCCTGAGGAACTGGAAATCATTCGGCCAATGCTTGAATGCCGCAGCCGATGCTTTAACATCCGGTTCTATGTGAGGTCGAAGTTCAGCGAAGTTCACAACCGGCGATATCGGAAATATCCGG
>NW_008751917.1:729813-730079 GCF_000715545.1 Opisthorchis viverrini | reverse complement strand
GAAATGCCAGCTCATCTTCTGTGTCTCCTTTGTTTTCAACTTTTTGAAAAAGAGTTGGGATCTTTTTTGCAGAAGTCGCCGAATCCTTTTTGGCAGCCTGCGGTTCATCCGAGTGCGTGCCGGTTTTTTTGGGACGAACGTCGCGTCAGCCTCGTGAACTTTCTGGACAATTGTCCTATATAGTTCTTCCACCGGAGCTGGTCCCAGTGTGACTTGTTCAAGGAAGATGCGCATTCCTGAGAAGTCTGCACGGCAGAAGTCTCGAA
>NW_008751917.1:698959-728991 GCF_000715545.1 Opisthorchis viverrini | reverse complement strand
GTGTTTTTCGTTCCGTGGGAGCTCGGTTTGCTCGGGCCTTTTGGCTTTGTGGGAGGGAGTTTTTTCCCCATGGGCGAAAATTTCGACCGATGCTGCTTGTAGATCTTTCAGCATCCCCTTTTCGTCGACCAGATTTGCTGTTGATCAAAGGTTTGCTGCAAGCTTTCGCCTTTCTGGATCCTTGGGTGTTTTGGCGCGGTTTGACCGGAAAAATGTCTCTTTGAGGCCCTGAGCGCTGGGTGGTGGCACCAAGAAGTAATGATTTTGGTAGCGCTCCCAAGAGGCTCGTTTTCGCGGAGGACTGCACCTTGAAGCCAGCCAGCAGTTTTCTAATCTGGCGAGTTTTATGTGGCTTGTTTGGCTACAGTCGCTCTTCTTTCGTGTATGTGTGGACGATCGATCCGCCAGCGATCAGCGTGGCCAACTGGATCGATTCTTTGCCTTCAAGTACGAACTTGCTAACCTGGCCTTGGCCACCAAACAAGTTCTCCGCCAGCGATCAGCGTGGCCAACTGGATCGATTCTTTGCCTTCAAGTACGAACTTGCTAACCTGGCCTTGGCCACCGCCGAAACAAGTTCTATATAACTTCCCAACCCACCTAGTTCAAACCCAACATCCAGGTTTTGCGGTTCCAGTATGCCCCTTCCACATGTTCAACGATTCTGCGAGTGTTGCCGACAGACCAGTGATACCGGAAGCGCCATCATGCGACTATATGTAACCACACGGTCGCAAATCAGGTATTTATCATGCGGGTTACACTTGTATGAGACGAAACATCGAGAGATTGTTTACGAGGTTGTGGTAATAGCATCAGCCCCATCTGGGTTTTTCGTAACCCTGGCCGCTTACCCAACTGCTCAAGGTCACTCACGACAGCGATGGTTCTTCAGTTTTAGTTCAGGATTCACGGACTGGTACACCAGATCGATGTGTTCACCCAAGTTAGTCGGGTCATTTTTGTTCTTATCCTAAATTGTCTGTCTTTCATCTTAATGGTTTAAGTGAAAAAAAGATGTAGCACTACTCTTTAGGTTCTCAGCGCGGGGCAATCTGCTTACCAGCGCGAGGACTCGCATAAATATCTAATAGTGTTTGAACTGGGCTCCAGAGCGAGTGCGGACATCCGCTGGAGAGAGGTTATTCCATGCAGCTGCTACTCGGAATGAGAAAACTTTTGCCTAATTAAAGTGTGTACACGACCAACATGCGGCTAGGGGTACACGATGCCCAACCAGCTAGCCACATAGAAACTACGTCGATCAGAGCGGACAGCTGAACGAACCTAACCGACGCACACGACTAGCATGCGGCCAAGGCTACGCGATTAGCATCCATCCGTCTGTAACGAAGAAAAGGCTCAAAGTGGACGTCTTGAAATGTTTAGATATATTGGTCGTTTTGAAGTTTACATATGTCCTTCTGGGGGGCGCATTTTCTTCGTGAAGAGTGTCTATTTGGCCTTTGAAGTCCTGAAATGAGAGGAAGATATAATTCAGGTCATCGAAATATCACCATAGGGCGGGCGGCCGACAAATTGGTAGAAATAAAGATACTTGTCCCGAAATTCACTCCAGTTACATTACATTTACTCACGGCTCTGGACCAGAAAACACGGACGCACACAGACTTCCGGGACACACTGTGCTGGGACTCTGTGCTTCAGTCTAAGTCACCATCACAAGACGCCCCATTTGTGGGCCGGGTAGCAAGCCCACCTCTGCGTTTTCTGGATGGGCCCGGAGCTAAGAACCAAAGGTAATTTATTTTAATGTGGGCTCACCTTTGGGACAAGCCTGATGCGCACAAACACACCGCGGGCAAGGTTCACCATCACAATAGTCGCGTGATATGACCCGCGACCCGTTGCACACGAGCGGTCACTGGTAGTAGTCGGTCGGCCACAGCACACAAAAGCCCATGTCAGCGTTACTAGACCGCCATCTGGGTTGAAGTGCAGTATCCTCGACCACCAACGGCAGGTCGTCGGTCGCAGACTTTGAGGCTTGACGCAGCAGGATTAGTCCCTGAACAATCGATTGCTTAAAGATGGCTGTGGCCCTCCTGGGTTCCAGCCTCTGAAGCTTACCCATCACTCGGTTCAGTCGTTTGCGAAGGCCATCGAAAGCTGTCGGCGGTGGTTTGGGAACAAGTGTAGGGGTACACCTTTTTCCGGTAGGTCGTAATCCCACAGCCATCGTTCGTGGATTGGGAAGCAAGCTAAGAAAAAGTCAATGATGAATAGTTCTTACTGCTCGGAACGGACCGATCTCGATATGCAGAGGACAGGCGTATGCAGGGGGGCCACGTGGCCTGGTAGAAAGGGCATGTGCACTCTCCAGCACAGGTTCGACAGTCTGGGAACATCTGGATGTTTGCACCACAAATTATAAGTTAGTTTACGTATCTCGACCTCACCTTATTTTTTCCAAAACTTCCATACGGCAGCCGCGGACTTAAGTGCCCCAAAACGAGACAGCATGCATGTGTCGTCATTCAAAAGACCACTTTTAGAGCGTAGGCGTCATCCTCCACGATTTGCCGCCTGTGGCAGTGGTACGACGTATGCATCTCGAACTCCCGCAGAAGCCACTCGGCGTGCCGGGACACCTTTTGAATTGAATGCTCCAACGTTTAGTGGTGAACCAAGTTTTTAAGGCGGTCGTTCACGTTTTCCAATGGGTTGTTGGTCACATTACCGAAATGAACCATTCCGGACTGTGGGTGTATGACCCATTTTCGGGTGATTTACAACCAGCGAGCCATTAGAAAAGAAATCGGGGATCGGTGCGGCGTAGAAGCTGCCGGTCTTGCCGGAATCTGTATGCTTGTAATACGATAAACAAAAAACCTACTGTACAGCGTTGTCCATGCGAGCCATGCTGTGAAATATGTGCTGGCTATTCACGGAATGTGTCTATGGTAAAAAATACATGGATATTATATGATGCATACGTGCTTTCTGGTGGCTTTGTGGACAAGAAAGTAGCAAAGCATAGCGTCACAGCCGAACACGACTCTTGCTGCACGTGTTTGCGCCGCCAACTTGTCCATTACAAAGGTGTTAACCGGATAAGTTTCGCCCATCATTTTTCTAAAAGCCGAACAGTTTACGCATGGAAGCAAACTGCTCGCTCTATACTAATGCATACATAACCGGGCGCCAGTTTCCCGTGCCGTCCATTATCAGGAAGGTGTAAAGCTTATATCTATGTGCCGAATCTTAGATGCTTTAAAAAAACTTACCCAAGGCGGTTTGTTGCATGCGTTCCGTCTACATTCACTATATCTGGAAAGCATATGAACAACGCCATCTGCTGTCATCGGGAGAAGCATATGTGGCTATATTGACACTTCTCTGACCGGCACACAAGGACGCGTCCGGTCTCCCGAAGTTTTGCCAGGCCAAAGGTATATCATCTGCCACAATAAAACCAACTATGCAGCACCTACTTAACGTAGCCGGTCGACACTTTCGGTGGTAGTTGTGTGTATCCTCAGTGGTAAGAATCTTTCCGAATTCACCAGCCACAAACTGCCGCACTCCACATGAAGGCGTGCCATTTTCCAGAAGGACCTTGCAGGTGCCAACTCGTCTTCAGTTAGGCGTCGATTAACCGGAAGCCGGTCATACAGAGAATCTGACAACTTGTGGTTGGGTTAATGAAAATATAAGGTGACCGCCAGTTGGCTCCCTTGTCCCCGTAGCCAAAACCGCACTAGACAGCTGGTGCTTCACGTACTTTTTGTTAACAAATAAGCTCGGCTTGCTAGCTTTTTCGGATTCTCCGGCTTTCCATTGGTCTTGAAGGGCACCTGCTTCACTTGTAGTGCACGCATTCCCAACACAAAACAGCGTTGGTGGTTTCATTACTAGATGAACGCACAAATACCACAAAGTTATCCTTCGTGTATTGACTTGAGGCCTTTTCAAATGCCATGCAGGATGGAGACGATACACCCACAAATTTCTCAACGAACGATTGTGAAGCCACTTCCGAAAACATAGCACACGGAATTCAAAGCTTAGTGTGCGCCAATAATTTTCGAAAGAAATCGAATAAAACAAATCGCAAAATGTGGCAGCAGCTAACGGTGATAGCAGTGATGTGGAATGTAGGTAGCTCGGGTGTGCTGTTTGGTTGTTGGTCTGTTCGCCGAACTTGGCAGTTAGATTGCAAACGTTCCACCGCCAATCGAGGTGACCAACTCAACCGTGCACCGATGATGTCACCTCGATTGGTGATGAAACGTATGCAATCCAATTGCCAAGCTCGGCGAACAGACCAACAACCAGATAACAGCGATTTTTGGACTAAGCACACATGCACAGAAGTGCAATATTTTGACGTTGACCCACAGGGGCTTTGCAGAAAAATGCATTGTGCTTTGATGGCACGGCTATCGGCTGTTGGGCTTATGGCTAGGGTCACAAGAAGCGTAAGTGGAGATGATGAAGTGTGAGAAGCAACGATACGGATAGATGGTGGCGGAAATCTCACAGGCATGGTGATCATGAGACTGTAGATGGTAACTAGTGTCACTATGGGAGTATGTTGGGTGTAAAAGTAAAGAGTGGGAAGGAGCCGGTTCTAACGAGCAAGATGGTACGCGAGCTGCGCAGAAAATGACTGACTTCGTGTGGACAATGTTTCTTTCGTTGGAGGAGGAGTGGCAATTGGTCTGCGCGATATCTGGTGGTTGCGATAACATTTTGTGTCCAAGCGCTCACTTAACCGGCTTTTATTGGCGCCGCTGCGAAATGTCTACCGGGCCGGTGGCGTGCTAGCCCTATCAAGGAATCATGGGGGAGGTAAAATCACATACCAGCAAGGGGTAGGTGAAGTGGCACCTGGAGGAGAGTTGTTCAAGGATTTGTACATAAATTTCTGGTCTTCCGCGGACTCCAGGTGCAACGGTGGACCATGTCGAGAAGAAGAACATCGATCATGGGCAGCAGGATTCAGGCAACAGTGCGTCACCAAGTGTGGTGTAGTGGAATCGCAGGGAGTAATCATTATGCACTCGGCCGCAGGTAAACATCAAACATACTCAGCAGCTCTTCAGCGTTTTCATTCAGCTCGAAGTTCAGTTTTTGTCTATCGAGATCTGCACGTCAGAGACATTTTGTGTGAACCAGGTCCCTGTAAGTGTGATTATGGCGGTCTATTCAGGGCAAGCGGAAAGTTTAACATCGTGAAGTTTGTTGGAGGGCCTGGATCAATGTGTGAACAAGCATGTCAACACTGTATCAGCTGCATACAAACTCGTGCTGGCAGATATGGGAGCAGATTTAATAGCCGTACGCCGGGTTTGCGTCCGCTGTGCCGATGGGCCCTCTGCGGCATTCTTGTTTGCCTGCAGCTTTGGTGGGTTTGAGGGCTGCTTTTCAATTCTAAGGATCTTCGTCCCATAGATGTCTGGTTTATGGGATCTTTTACTTCTGTGTGACGTATGTTTTCCACTTGTGAACAAAAATTTCGACCATAGCTTCTGGTGGGTCGTTCAGTACCGACTCTTGGACGACTATGTTTGCTGTTGTTTGAGAATTTGTGGCGACCTTGCGTGCGTTTGGTTTCTTGGGCAGTTCGGCGTGGTTTGATCAAGTATATGTCCCTGTGAGACCCTGTATTTGGGCGGCATCATCAAGAACTATTCCCTTTTGTGATGCTTCCATGAGGCTTGTTTTCGCAGAGGACTGCACCTTGAAGCTAGCCAACAGTTTTTTGCTTTTCTTTGGTGTATCTGTGGGCTCCTGATTCGTTCGCAATCAATATGGCCATTTGGGTGTTCGGAGGATTTTGTGGTTTATTTTTTTTCGTTTGCGGCTTTGTTCGTCGGAGTGCTGAGCGACGACTGAGTCCACAAAAGAGAGGTCGCTTTTGACGAAGCGAACCTGGAGACTGACAGTTTCAAATTCACAATACCTGTAGGTTTCTCTCAACATTCCTTGGTGTCGAGGTAAACGCTTATAGTTGATTTGTTGATTGACGTCTTCACTCGTTTTCTCATATCTGAACCAGTCCAGGTCAGAAGCTGTGACCTGGGCTTATAATTTGGCACTGCACCTTTATCGTGTGCGAATAAAATGAGAGATGATAGCTCTACGTACTTATCAATGGTCTGCGTTGGTTTTGTAAAAACTGAAATTCAGGGTCCCGACCGGTTTCATCTGCGTGTCTTCAAGGGCAAAAAGGCCATAGCTGCCATCAATTTGGCCATAATTTCGAGGTCGCCTGAGATTGAGTTAAGCGGGAGTCTGTTTGACGCCTCTCTACTGGGACTTCTGCGGCCTGAATTTTGCGCCGCTAGATTGCGATCCTTGGATGTCTGCTTGATCGTCGCGTAAGGTTTCTAGTGCTGAGAGCCCGAGTTTGGATCTCCTGTATGGCTGATGGGGGGAAGTGGGTGACTAGAAGCTCAAAGTTTCGCTTGCTCCCCTTTCTGCGTGATCACCCTGCGAGTTTAGGCTTTGTAAAGACGCTACCAAAGGTCTGTTGTACCCGACTTGTTGGCGTGATATTTCTGAAGAACGATTCCCAGAGGATCAATCTGCTCTTGCCCACGTGCCTGTTCACTAAAGATGCCTTAGCGTCCTTCGTTGCCGAATCAGGGTGCTGGATGGCCCTGTTTGCAGCCAGCGAACCCGTGGTGACAAGTGCTAAGTACTCGTTGGGGAAGAAATTTTACCATCGACTCCCGTTCAGGCCACACGCTTCTGTGTTTGCTACCTCGAAAGCTTAAGAAAGAAGCGCCAGTTCTGCATACAGTATTCCGACTAAAACGGAACATTCACATTGGTCTTTCCGATTCAGCAGTGGACAGTTAGCTTTGTTTTGGCAATGTTTTCAGTTACAGACTGCATGTACTTTTAATTTAGGTGCAGCTTCCGCAGACCAATAGGTCAGGAGAGATTAATTACTGGTTTGTCAGGTCGCCCTCTGAACAAGTACATCTAAAAAGCCACCAGGACTTGCTATGGTGTGTGTGACATTGCATCACACGTCGTAGGTTCAATGGGCAACCATTCTGCCCACATTCGTTGTGGCCTATTCATAGCTGTGGAGAGCAGCCTGTATTACTCTAGCTCATAATTGAGCCTGGGTGCGCCGCCGGAATTGAGCGCAAGCTTTCACGAAAATGTTATTTCGGAGTAAAAATCCCAACAAAATGACACGTGTTGACCTTTTAAATAGATGTAGAGCAAGAAAATTTCTGCGAAAATTTGCATGAGCAAGAAACAAACCATTTTCGAACGTACGGCGTCGATTACTGATCATGTGGCAAGGCCGCCTCTATGGTCTAAACTTTCTCTCGTCGTGTCGTTGTCCGCAGGTTGAATGAAATGCACGAGAATACCGGATGTCTACGTAGCAAACTTTTGAATTTGTGCGAACTCTGAAGGGCGGCGAGTATGTTCTGTAACAAATGACCGGATGACCTCAACGCCAAATAGGTGAAGTGGTAAGGATAAACGAACGCCAGTTCCTAAATATACACTGAACGCTAGACAGGGGCGGGGTTACAAATGGGAACAGAATAAACGTGGTGAATTTCAGCGTAGTGAATGATACACCGCCCGCCTAATTCTCCACCTTAATGCAGCGGACGCCCCGGTTATACCTACGCTCAGCTCCATTCTAAGGTACCCGTCAGCCACCGACACGAATAGTCCGAGTCTACTCCTGCCACAAGTGCCGACTTTGATGGAGTACAAGCCTAATCGCATCCCTCCAGTAAACACAACTTTCTTTCATCTCTCTTAAGAACGCCGCTCGCCGTTCTAACGAGCAGGGTTCCTGCTAAGCCATCTGGGCTTGCTTCACAACTATCCACTACCCCTAGAGGCAATTTCTCACAAGGCGGGTCCACACCAGAGACCAGAACCAAGTCTCCTCGTTTCAATTATTGAGTTCCTCTGAGCCACTTAGCACGCACGTGCAACGTTGGCAGATATTCCAACGACAACAGAACACGCCAGCGAGATAAACGACCTGTTTGCAACCGGCATTATATTGTGGGTCCAAACCCTCGCGACGGATTACCGCAGAACAGCACCGCGTGAGCAACTCGTTGCTGGCCTGTGAAAGCGGGACTGTAGGTCGATTAGTCAGAATTCGTTGTGCCTCTATAGGGAGCGTGTTCATTGTTCATCGGTCAAACACTGTTCCCTGCAGAGGCATAAACGGATACGTCGTATTGACCTGATTATACGCTCCAACACCACCACGGTGACTAGCTGCTGGTGGATTGCAGTGCCACTGTATATCCATAGTCAAAAGCCGGTCTGATATTTTACTCGGACTCCACCGCTTTATATCATCCCGAAATTCCGTTAGCGCACCAACGAAGTTCCTACCATTATCACTGTAGATGTCGGTGGGCTTGCCACGTCTACCAACGGAGAGTATCAAACATTGTAGGACTGAATCGCTCGACAAGATGCCTGCCATTTCCAAACGGACTGCTCTAGTCTTCAGACAGCCAAAGATAGAGCCATAGCGTTTTTCCTGCAAACGGCCGCGTTTGGTCTTAAAAGGTCCAAAGTCGTCCATTCTCACGCACTCGAAGGAGGACCAACCCACTCCTGCTCTGTTTTCCGGTAATGGAGCCATCATTTGTGTACCGAGCTGTGCGGACCGGCGCCTGCATAAAGAACACTCACCAATCACTCGTTTGACGGCGCCGGTCCCACTGTTAGTCCAGTATCGCTGTCGAGTAGAGGCCAGGACCTGCCCTATTCCACAGTGCCCTTCTACTTCATGAAGGTAACGTATGATCAAGGCAGTAACAGGATGCCGGCTCCAAAGAGCTGGATGTTTTACTGACTGACTGTAGTTCGAGTAGCTAGGTCTGCCTTCCACGCACAAAATGCCACCGATCAAAACAGGTGACAATTTTTCTAAGCTGGAATGGTTAGTCTGACGCAGCTCTTGCGCGAAGTGACTGGATTGCACGGTCCTTATCAAACAATTACGTGCTTGGCGGAGTTCGGATACTCTAATAATAGCGGAAAGTAAAGCCTCTTTTCTCGCTCTGCCCGTCCTACTCAAGAGATGCCGCCTGTTACGCAGTAACCAAGACATGACTTTCTGTAGCTTCATCCGACAATAGAACCGATATATAAATGGGCAATTGACATCATTTTCCTCCAATCGGTTAGCTCATGCTACCAGGCTTTTCAGAGCACCTCTATCACAGATGTTAACCGTGACCTGTAGGAACATCTCTTTGATGTCGGTTGCCACAGCAACTTGCTCTAAACTAAAGCCCAGCATAACATTTACAAGTTTTATGGTTAAATCAGGACCCTGATACAGGTGATCGTTCAGGGACACATCATGTCATTTGGCAGCTCAGTCAAATACAACCCAAATCTTTTCTGCCTTTTTTGGGCTAATAACCGGATGGTGTGGGAGATACCACTGCATCTAATCTATGACAATGTGAGGGCATCTGCAACCCGTTCAATGTACCCATTCTCCATGTATGCGCGAAACACCTTATCGTTTTCTCTTGTGAAACACGAGCCTTGCACAGTCTAGTTTTCAGATTATCTAGACGTTTTCTAGCCACCTGGAAGTCATCGATTAGGGCAGGTGCGTTGTCATTAAATGAGAGCGGTAACTGATAGTGCTTACTTACTCGCTTACTTACTCGCACCGCACAAATCTCTGTTATCAACAGTGCTGTTTGATACTCTACAGAGGGACTGGCGTTCGATGTTGAATTGGCCGCGAATCCCGATTTGTTCAGTCGTTGCTAACGCTCCTGGATGCCCTGAGTGCACCCAGTTATACAATGACTGACGACATTCCGCTTTGTCCAGTCTTTCATCGGACCAAGAACCACGTAAGGTTTTCACAGCAAACGGCTGTTTTTGCCCCCCCCAGGAGCTGGTCGAAGACGCAGTGCGCTTCGGATACGTCACAACTAATAAGGATTCCTGCATCGTCTTCAGTCAGTTCGTCGATGGCAACTTCCATAAAGTGAGGCCGCTTGCGAGCCGCTTCTTTGATAGATGGGACAACTCGCATAGGTAAGCTGTCAACGACGAATGCCTTGTCAATATCTATCGACTGGGTTTCATCCATTGATAAAAGCCTGATGCCATTAGCTTCCGATGTGCATCTCACAGGGCCACCCAATATATCGATGCCCATAGGCGTAGGTAGCAGCCTGACCCCGTTTTTCACCAAGAGGTCCCACTTTACTAGCGTTATGTCGGACCCAGCATCTAAAATGCATACTTTGTCACCCTTTCTGCAGGACTGTCAAGCTTGACAGGGATAACTCCTAGGCGTGCTGGAAGCCGACTACCTCGAGTTGAGGCACACAAAACCTCCGCCTCTATGGACGTCGAAGCTTTTTTCCGGTGTTCGATGTATGTAGTAAATTATGATGTCGTCCCCTACAACCTGGCTGGCCGCATCAAACTACTATCTTGCAATCCTCGGCCATGTGGGAGACTCCTAAACAGGCAAAACATGCATCCTGCTCCCGTATGCACTTCCATCTGTCAGGAACTTTCACAGACAAAAAGCGCTGGTAACTGGAAATTGGGTGAACATAATGCGCAAGCGCTTGAATGACCGTCTGGCTAGATGATGGTTGGGAAGCTGGCAAAACCCTCCCGTCTAGGGGCTTGGTTGGTGGAGGTCACCATTTCAGGGGGGCGTCCTACTTCCCCCTCTCGAGCCAGTTGCCCAAACCGACTCCTTGCAACTCCAGAGCGCGTGTTCACAGACTCCTTCAAATCTTTGAAAGTTGGGTCCCGGCCACTCACAGATATCTTACCTGCCGCCTCAACACATTTGTGCTGCAATGGCGAGGGAAGAGAACGCACAATTCTCTCTCCAACCGCTAGTGAGTGCAAGTCTGAGAAGTAACACATTTGCGTCAGCGCGACTTCACAACTGCGCATTTTTATACACAAGTCCGACAAAGACTTGGCTGCTCCAGTGGTCTGCCGTGCAAAACGAAACAGGCTTTCTAGTAGACAGCGAGCGAAAATATGAGGGCGACCCAAGAGATTGTGTAGAATCTCCTGAGCCCTGGGGTGCGCTACTTCCGGCGGGAGCATCACACATTCTTCAATGGCCGCCTTCGCGTCGCCTGGACAGTAGTGGATTAGATGAAGGAGTCTCTGACCGGCGTCCTGCACCTTTCTCTCAATGTATACCTCAAATTGGCGGGTGAACCTCCAGCAATGACACGGATTACCATCAGAGTATGATAGTTCCACCTTTGATGGGTCCATAGTGGCTGACATTAGAGTGACGAAAACGGCCCTCTGATATCACTGGCATATCATAGAGGTTTTTCATTTATCTGACATTGTTTCATGTACCCCATCAATCGCTCACCTGAGGCCACTGGTTCCCAGACTTCATCTAGTGAGTCCTCATGTGCCTCCAGCTCAATGTTAGCTGACTCAGTTTTGCTATGTGCCCATAAGAGAGCCCGCTGGAGCACGATCGCTCGCTTAACCCGACACTCCTGAAGCTGAGCAACCCTTAAAGCTTTCTTGGCTACACTACGTTTACAACTAGAAGCGCATAGTGACTTACAAGAACCGGGGCACGAAGCAAACTGCATTGCAGTGGTTTCCTTCGCAGCTTCAATCGTTTCCGCGTCCTTGGATCTGGTTTCTTTCAAAATTGTTCCAAAAGTTGACATCCTCATTTCGAACAAGATGGCGTAAGTTGTCGAGTACTTCAACGGTCGAACGGTATCTTCGAGTGACGCGTAATACCAGAACCTCCGGGTAAGCAAAACAAAGTTGAAGCTGGGCTTGTATGCGGTACTATTAGTGTAAGAGAAAGTCACAAAGAAAGCAAACCTCGACAGTAGATACGCGTCCAAAACAAACGGTCCACTTGGACTACAAAAGTACAAAGCAAGGGAGACAACAGGCACCCATGTGCGACAGTCACACGTGCAAAGCCGGCTACAAACAGCCGGATGACCTCAACCGCAAAAAGGTGAAGTAGTAAGGACGAACGAACGCCAGTTCCTATATATACACTGAACGCAAAACAGGGACGGGGTTACATATGGGGACAGAATGAACGTGGGGAATTTCATTGTCAAGTAATAGATGACGAACGCCAGTTCCTATATATACACTGAACGCAAAACAGGGACGGGGTTACATATGGGGACAGAATGAACGTGGGGAATTTCATTGTCAACGTAATAGATGATAAACGTTCCAAAATACGTTTGACAAATGCCTACATCTCAATTTCTTTTGTTATGAGGCACTTGAGATCATACCCCTGGGACTTCGATACAACTGTATCAAAACCTTCAAGGTGTGACGAATCTCTGCTGATTACTCAGTTTCCGGTAAAACTTCGTAAATGTCCTCAGATGCTTGCCACCATCGCTGGTAAAAATAATTGCTCCTTCTCTCAGGCAAAATTGCTCTTTTGTATTCACGTCCTCTTGGTACTCAGAATCGATTATTTTACAGACAATGAGAAGTATCATGCATAGGCCCTTTCCCAGGTCATTCGCCCATCATCAAATGTTTCCAGGTAAATTATATCACTCATTCACACTTTCAGGCCACAGGCGTTACGTTTGGCCTGTGGGAACAACTTAACAGGAGGGCGTATAAAACTCTTCTACTGAAAACGCTGAGTCACAAATGCGATTATTCATTGATCACACGGGGGTACATTCCCCTGAGAAAATAACCACCGTCAGCATTAAGCGACCATTCGCCGGTGGTCGAGAATGTTGGGTAACAAATGTAATGTTTGTCTCGGCTCAGTGGAGTCAGTTATTCTGGGCTCAGTGACACACCGACTTGTTTCGCTAAACGTTGGCATCTGAGGAATAGTTATTTCCATCAAGTTTAATATTATGTAAGCGAATATCAACCTCTACAAAATGAGGACATATTTGTTTTTAAATTGTGCATGCAACTCCTTAACCTCATTGTCTAGCCAGCATTTTTCCAGAATGCACTTACATATTGTTGGAATAACGCGTAAAACAAATTCCTGTAATGTCGGTGCCAAACATGTTGACCATGGGGACCCAAGATACAAGGTAAGGCATCTACATGAATGCAGCCTATCCATAGTTTCCTGCGCCTTCAACCTTTTAAAACAAGACATACTGCGATTAGCCAACAGGTTTTGCTGTTGGGCGAACGAACTCACACGTAATAGGTCTATCTCACAACTTGTACGGATTGTGTCAAGCAAAGCATATTCGGGTTTTTCAAACTTGAGGTCTGCGGGCAACGACACAACTGGAGGAGAATACAACCGATCAGACACACTTTTCACGTGTAAAGTCACCACATTTGTGTAAAAAACTGAGAACAACGTGCATGAAGTACAACTAGTTCAATGATGAAACCGGTTGACTTAAACTGAAGCTGAAAAATCGCTGCAGCCAACAATGACCTCGGGTTTTTAAGCAAATGACGAGGGTTGCAAGAGGTAAAATGGAGATTGACGATTTCTAAATCAAGACGAGTGGCAATTGTTGTCTCAAAACTGTTGTTTAAATTGAACTTAGTAGACATTGCAGTGTAGTATGTTGTGAAGGTTATTTGCGGTGGGGTGATAGTTAGTTGAATCCGAATGAAAAGATCAGTGAACGAACTCAGAGGAGGTTTTGGCCGGGTGAAAACTGTGTTCGCATTTGTAATTACGGGCTCGAGTGAACGAGAGGTGAATGGCGAAGGTGGGGAAAATATTTGCCTGAATGCCATCTGAATGAAGATGGTAGTGTACTGATTTACTTTGGCTCTGGACAGCCCCGTCAGTCAGCCCCGGGCGTCAGTGTTGCGGTAGTCGGACAAAAAGCGAACTTCTCTGGCGGCTGGATCTGGGTAAGACAAGAGGACTGACACAGATAAAACCAGGTGGCGAGATATTCCAATTCATTCGGAAAAAATGTGTTTGTCAACCGGGGACCAGCTATAACGAATGATTGAGTGCCACGTAGAGCGTTTGCAGGATCTACTACCAAAGTTCGAAGCTTGAGAATTAGGGAATGGGGATGAGAACAGTAGCCTCTGGTGAATGCCGGGGGCAGCAGATAAAGCGGTTTTCAATAGAAAAACGATTTAAAGGACATGACAGCAAGTCGAATGTACCTATAAATGTGTAGGCCTTTGTTAGCCGACCTAGCAACCAAGGACTGTCTGGGGTTGCCCATATAATATGACCACACAACAAATCAGCAATAATGGGCACCTACCCTGCGCGCGTGCAGTACAGTAAGATGCCGATGCAAAATGTTGTGCTTCGTGTTTGCAAGGAGCGTCACACGATCAGCACTCGCAAGGCTAGGGCGAGTGTTGTTGCGTCACTTTGGAAAGGTGAAGACAGTCGTTGAGGTAGCGAGCAAAGTGGTTTGCCGTTGTGCCAGTTGCTACAGGCGATGAGAGTGTGAATTGGACATGGAGCTGAAGTATTTTTAGCTCACTTGGCTGATCCAATCAAAGGGTCTCCGTTGAACAAAATGTGGGGGGGGCTTATGTGAGGATGGGCAAAGGACACATGATGGTAGGTTGAGTTAAAGCTTCCGAAACACCGGAAAGATTTCATAGCGTCCCTGGAAGCAATTACACGAAATTAACAAAAATGTAAAACTATAGCATGTAATTCACTGTGTCAGTGCTGTCAGTTCCAAACAAAGAATGGTTCACGGCAAGGCATCCAACAGGAGCTAACCGTGACTATTACGATAATCTGATTTTCGAGCTTCAGTGATGCTCGCTAATTCGAGAAAATGATCGATAAATCCTATTTATGATATTACGGTATCATTAAAAATATACTACTGTACATGTTCAACAAGACCTCAACAGATTCTTCCTTGCAGATACCGGAGGAGTTTTAATTGAACGGGGCCCTCGACCTATTCTGGTTTCGAGGTAAGTTTTGCTAGTTCACCCTACTGTTGTAATCTGTAGCCATCCCTTCACCAAATGCGTGACTGTGCAGCTCACCGCCAATCGTCAGATTACATGATCTGTTTTTTCTTACACTCAAAATTCATGTCACAGAATTGTGACTAACCTGGATGCACAGCTCACAGTCAAGCCATAAATCCTAAGACTCGCCTTTTTTCCCTACCCGACCGATAAGCGAAACAAGGGTGACTCATCTGATATCGATTGTCTACCGTCGGATAAGATAAAAAAGAGTCATTTGCTGAAGCTCACACACACGCAAAGTTCCTACACATAGGATAACAGCAAAGCAACGCAACACAAATCAACAGAGCTATGCACGTCACCCAACTCGGAGCATAGCCGCTCAGTTCTTGCGGCGCCTCAATCACGGATAGTCATGGAATACGTGTGACTGTTACAACAGCGAAGAAAACACAAACCGTGCGTCCGGACTTGCAACAGGATTTACCGTCCTGTATCTGCAATACGATAAGCCTCTTGTTCGCATATGTAGCTATTGTAATAATTTTACTCAACAAGCTGACTTGTTAGTGCACAAACCGTGCGTCCGGACTTGCAACAGGATTTACCGTCCTGTATCTGCAATACGATAAGCCTCTTGTTCGCATATGTAGCTATTGTAATAATTTTACTCAACAAGCTGACATTGTTAGTGCTCCCCGTTTTTTCCGTTCATATAACGAATTTTCGGGTTCCAGTAGGGCATTAACTAATCTACATACAGGGAGCCATCAGCACAACTATTCGAGGTAACTCGTTCCGTAGATAGGATATTGCTTATATTCATAGGCCCAGGTTTTCAACTGTCGGGGATTTTGCTGGACGAGTCTAATCATTTCCGAGTTCATTGCTCTGATGCCCACGAGTTACCTGCCCAAGGTGACCGTAACAACCGTCCGAATCATATCTAGATTGCTCTTCTACTTGGTTGTGTTGTTGCAAGGTGCAATAAGGTTACATCCGGTGCATTCTGTGCGTTATAATGCAAAATCTCATTGGCTCTAACCGCCATATCAAGAACCTTCTTCTCCTCTCTGCTCCATGTGATACGAAATCGAAGGATTTTCCCCAATCTTCCAGATCCATCCGCATCTTATCGTCTGTGAAATCATCCCCCGACGCTCCGTGTCTGTAAAGTTACGCCCCAGTCAGGGATTTTGTTAATTCACTGGCAATTCACCGGTGTTTTCTGAATGCCCTGGAAAGTCGGTGCTAGCAGCAAACTGTGTTCACAAATCTTGTGTTAAAACGATCCCTCCCCTGAGTCCTCAAACACGGGAAAATCCGGAACCTGATCAAGTCTCCCTACCAAGTGAACAGAGGGTCACAACCTCTTTGCCCCTTTATCCGACGCCCACCCAAAGCCATCCTTATTTCATGGTAGCTCTTCGCACACTCAGGACGGGTCATCCGGGATAACAAACCATTCTCAGGGGTAATAACCCACACAGCTGCCACCAACTTCCCAAAATGTGTTGTGCTAAATGTCAATCTCATACCCTTCCACCCACAACGAAAACTCTTCTAAGCCTAACTCCCCTACAAATGTGTTTTGCCTTCTACTTATCCTTATTCCGCCTTATTTCGTATTCATTCAACCTAAGTAAGCATATTGACTTGTCAAACAAACACTGAGTGCAAATCATTCATGACAAATCCGAGAATTACAAGGCCCCACGTAACTCGTGTGCAAACGTACTACTCCCTTGGGTGACTTTTTCCAACAACATACACGACCAACTCAGAGGAATCATCCATATTGGGCAATGTCAGAATGCATGATTCCTTCCGGGGCTATTCTGCGGATGTGTGCCCCTAGCCCTGGGCAATCATGTCACACACCAGGTTCATTTATCCATTTCTTGTTGCTCACTCAATGGTAACCTGGAAAAACCCATAGTGATTAGCCCTTCGTGGGTGTGCAAATGTTTACCATCAGCGGTGTTGTTTTCCTACCGAGCTCTTGTATCCTATTTCCAGTTCGCCGTGGCTGATGCTTGGGGGCTACATTTTTCCAGAATTTAAATGATAAATTACGACTTCTTTCTAGTCTCACTTTGAGGTTTGCCTCCGAAACGTCCCTTCTAATAGACGACATAAAAAACACAAAGCATCCTACTGCCTTCAGAAATGGACACCAGCCTCATATTCAAGATGCGATTGATACTGAGGATGGGGTCAGTTGCCACTGACACTACTCACCGGAGATAGGGTTTTCACTAATTTCACTTTACCAGTGATACTTTTCCGGGGTGAACGGTCGTAAATGTGTATGCCGGTCATCTTTATTCGTACTATCATCAGATCAACACGAAGTCCTCTGAAGCCCAGTTCACTTCAACCTTACGTTCACCCAATCCTAGAGCAAACAGCCCGGGTATCTCAGACTTGGTTTGGCGCGCCGTATTTTATAAATGCTAAGTTCAACCAGGATACTCACGGCACTCGGCGCTGGGTTAATAAAGATTAATACCGGTGCTACTGTCTTGGAAGCCAAATCTCACCACAATGGAGAATAAGGTCCAAAGCCCATCGATGGCTACAACGACTCGAGTTCTTTCTCCGATATGCGCAAACCCTGTGGAAGTTTAGGCCATTGCTGTCTTCCAATATGAGCCAACCAGGCGGGTCAAAATCCTTCGACGACCTAGCGACTGAACTAATCTCCCAAGTATTCCTCGAAGTATAGAAATGTGGACACCTACACAGTTCGTTCGAAAGTCACAACTACGTTCAAAAATTTCTCACGCCCAAATTCTTCTGACCGTTGGAATTCGTCTGGTACTCTCACCCGGACCCATATGGACCCTCAGGCTCAAGCGTTGTGCATTCTGAAGTTGCCGGAAAATGCCCCTCCACGATTACTCTACCGTGCAAAATGTCGTTCAAGGCGCCCTTTCGTGAAACAACCTGTTGTCAAATCGGAGGCAAGCATTCAAAACTAAGGACTGACTGATCCTGTTGCCTGAATCACACGAAACGCGGCTTTATCCCCTCCCGACCCTCCTTGGTCTAGCTCTCTCTTGCAGGGATCAATTGGTGTCAAATCCAAAAAGGGTGTTCACGGTACCTTGTTTGAAGGATTTTCTAGAAGAATTCTGGTCGAATCTCGAATTAAATATTTCGGTGTTTTAACCTTTGGACCCTTCCTCGTTGGTTACAGCCTTTTAGGAAGTGAAAACGATCGAGCCCAACAATATACCTTCCTCGAATCATCATTCGAGGTTTGCAGTAGAATTCCTCAGATGACATCTCAGAGACTTAGCTGTTCATTAGTTTCTTCAACCCTCTGCCCTCACCGCTGCCCGGAATTTGCCTCAAAGTTTGGTGGAAAAATCCAGCTGACCTTCCGGATGCCGTTTGGTAGCGAATTGCCGGGAGTATGCCATCTCAATAATCATGGCTCCTTGACACAGGCCATCCCCTCGTTTCTTCTCTACGATAGGACACGAGATCACCGGCAGTGAACAAAGATCGGCACCACAGTCAGCAAATTCTCGCTGCATGCAGTTCGTATAATATCTCCCGCAATCTGTTGTCCCTCCCTGTTTAAGTAGCCACATATTTTCAAGGTATTTTGGCGACAGTCCCACGATCTGCTCTGTTTCTCCGCCGCTTTACGGTTCCAAAAAACCTTCATTGTCCAAAACTTTCTGCTGCGGCTAGCTCAGCATTTGGGTGTTAATTAAAATGTGCATCTTTCGCACGTCTAACTAATGCCAAATATGCTTATCTGAATTCGCTATATCGGGGTGATTTCAGTTGCTTTCTCGGGCCCTTACTATCGCGTACCGCATACAAAAAGAAATTCGAGCGAATAAACCTTTTAGCGGGAAAAGTGAAGCCCTCTTGAGTCCCCATTCTAACATCTGGGTGCATGAAGCTTCACACAGCTTGTTCTTTTACACATAAATTCTAATTTCTCTGTAATGTCCGTGACAATCATAACCCGATTCACCCCCTCCTATTCAAGCTTTCAAGAAAGCTTGATTTTCACCATTTTCCCCGGACCTCATCCATGTTAGTGCAGCCAAATGTAGGTAATCTTGTTTGCGTGCGATAAAACATTACTATGGAATGTAGGGCCATTAAAATACAACCGCGTAGGTTGAATAGTTGGACATTAGCTCTCGAATCCTGTGCCGTTAACTCCGCCGTTGATTCGGCAAACCCATAGTCCTCAGCAGCAGTCCGTTCATTTTTTTCACTCCTCCTCACACAACCAGCATGTGTGCTTATGAGCTCAAGGTCTTCCACTGGACGGATGTTAGCCGCTTCCCTTCGGTGGTGCCAGCTCCGTTTTGACACGAAGTCTACCTTCACCTTCCAGCAATGTATTCATCCCCTTTTTACCCGTCCCTAACAAGAGCAAAGATAATAATCCCGGTCTTTGAAAAACTGCTTACGCATAATAAATGGCAAACAGGAGGCACATTCTGCGGTCATCTCTTCCCATACTAACACGTACTTGCATATTCCCCCATGACTGCCCGCCGCAGTTATAAGTGCTGTGAACGTTCGCTTCCCCAGCAAATTTTCCTCCCACCGTACTGCTACTAGCCCGACTTTCCCACTGCCCGACGTGGATACCCAAAGAGTTTGGGCTCCCATGATTCTGCAGTGGGTTTGCGAAAGACGTGAACTGAATACCGAATACTGAACTGAATCGGCCAATCAGAAGGGTCGGCCTCCACAACATACCAATTGTGCGTTGGAGTGTTTTGGTTAACCTAAGGCGGTCGCCCACACGCAATGTGTGTTTTTCCTTTCGTACTTATATCACTTTCAGGTCGATGCCGGTAGTATCTAATGTACCAGGAGATGCTGGGTAATATACTCCGTTTAGTTGACAATTTTTTTCAGACAAAGCGAAACTCCACGTCAATTACCTGCCAACAAACGGCTTCAGCAAACACAAGCACAAGTGGATGAAGTAGTTTTCAATTTTAATCTTATTTCCAACCTCCCAGGTTGTTGACATAATGCGGACAAACGTGGAGAAAGTACTAGAGCGCGATCAGAAACTGTCACAACTAGACGATCGCGCTGGTAAGAAGTACAATGGAATTATAAGCTTTGGTAGACGTTTTGCAGGCGGGTGCTTCACAGTTCGAAGCGAGCGCAGGGAAGCTGAAGCGAAAATTTTGGATGAAGAATATCAAGGTACGTTTTTGTTTGTGGTATGTTGATCCATTTTGCTTCGTTGAATCGCACATTTGTCAATGGGTTCACTAGACCCATACGTGAGCCACTACGTAGACACGTAGTTGATAACCTGTCTCCTGGTTTGGGTGATTAAGTAGCAACAAACAGTCATAAAATACAGGCGCAAACTGGACTATCGCCTCTCCACTTTACCATTCTTTTGAAGTGTGCACCAGATAGCCAACCGTTGATCCAAGCCATTCGGCACGATATTTTCCAACTGTCGGTGCTCATTATCAGTAATTACCTCGTTTCCATCACTTCTGGCTGTCCTACCAGCACATCATGGAGGTCCGGTGCGCCTGCGGACTGGGCCACTCCGACTCACTCCTCTCGAAAGACGAGACGATTCTTGGGAAATATATCTATTTTATCCAATTGGGGCTCAGCTCGCTGTCTCCTCTGTGGTGAATCTCGTCGGCAAACGAAGTACCTGGGACTTGACCCGCCACCTACTTTACTGCCTGGTCCTCCTCCCCACCGGAATCATTCAGCTGTAGCCCCCTTTCGGTGCCGAGCTGCCATGCGGCTGCCTGTCCCACCCGAGGGCTTGGACACTGCCAGGTTACCCAAGCCTAGACAAGGGAAGTCGAGAGGCAGAGATCGGGTTCGAACCACAGACCTTTCGGTCAGTAAATTCGCGCTGTAACCACTAAGTCATCCGCACCGGAATGCTTAGTCATTACCGGTTTTTGTAGAGTGAGGAAGGTGGAAAGAATGAACTTGTGAATGAGCAAGTAAGGACTCATCAGAAGCATCCCGTTTTGCGTATCCATGCTGTCGTATGCAGCTGGTAAGTCTGATGGCATCACTCGACGATCCATGTGACGTGTGACTATTAGTAGATGTGCAATTTTTTGGGTGGGATGCTACCGAAGTGCACATACCTAGACAGGAGCATTATTAGGATTCCCAATGCAAGTCTAGGGCTCATAGTTTTAACCGAAAGGCAGCGGTGATTGGTTGACTAAGCTCGGGAGATGCAAAATTAGGTGGTGGCTTCGGAGCCTATGTTCAGCCGGCGGATAATGGGACGAGGGGGCATCTTCAGTTGTGCGCTAAACGTTATCGGTTTCGGGTCAGTACAAACTTGGCTTACACGCCCAGATCGGGTTACTTGAAAGCCACAAGCCAGTCATGGACCCAACTGGACCATGTGGCTGTCAGTTACCGATTCAAAGTCTCAATAAAAGATTACCATTGCGCAGTACTGGTTGTCACTTCCTTTCCACCAGCATTGCGCATCCTAAAGCAGACCAAATCCGTTCGTCAACTTCGATAAGTTTCGGTAGCTCAAGGTTACCAACCTGATCTGGCTAGATCGTTCAGCTGTAACACCCTTTCGGTGCCTAGCTGTCATGCTGCACGGAGGCACGAGGGCTGGTGTACTACCAGGTCGCCTAAGCCTAGACAGGGCAAGTCGAGAGGTAGAGGTCTGGTTCGAACCACGGACATTCTGGTCAGTAAATTCGCGTTCTGACCACTGAGCCATCTCGCCCCTCTAACAGCAATGATATCTGCTGATCCCTATTATGCATACTGTTCATTAAGTATAATCCGACAGTCTGGACACGTAGTTCTGAAAGCTGAGAGCATAGCCTCTTCAACCCAATCCCATTCGATCTGCAACTAATCCTCGTCATCCGCATTACTTTGTAGTCCCAGTATTCTAGCCAGATCGGGGTCGAGACGAACCAAATGAGTGCTGTCATCATGAAGAGATTGGATCTTACCACGGTTTGATGGTTTGTGCACATCCATACCCCCGACCTATACTGGGGAGTCTGTCACGAATAGACTGAACTTTACCGTGGTGTGACGTGCGCACCTCAGCGACCCATTGAGCTATACTGGGGGTGTCCGGCGACACTCAGAGCCTCATACCAGGCTGGTCAATGGTTAGAGGTCTGACAAACCATGTTGGGAGTTGGAACATGTGGGCACTTGTTCCGTAGAACCGGTAATGTACTTGCATTTCAAGCCAAAAACTGCTGCCTTGCTTTTGAGCAAAAGGCTTTTGTTAAGGACCCTAATCGTCCTGTCTGTGTGTGGGTGCCCTGACAGTATCCCAGCCCGCGACCACGAACTAAATGAGTGCTGTCATCATGAAGAGATTGGATCTTACCACGGTTTGATGGTTTGTGCACATCCATACCCCCGACCTATACTGGGGAGTCTGTCACGAATAGACTGAACTTTACCGTGGTGTGACGTGCGCACCTCAGCGACCCATTGAGCTATACTGGGGGTGTCCGGCGACACTCAGAGCCTCATACCAGGCTGGTCAATGGTTAGAGGTCTGACAAACCATGTTGGGAGTTGGAACATGTGGGCACTTGTTCCGTAGAACCGGTAATGTACTTGCATTTCAAGCCAAAAACTGCTGCCTTGCTTTTGAGCAAAAGGCTTTTGTTAAGGACCCTAATCGTCCTGTCTGTGTGTGGGTGCCCTGACAGTATCCCAGCCCGCGTACAACCACGAACTTACGTATACAGATAAACTCATGCAACATTGACCGTTGCGCGGTGCCATCAGCCGGGTCGCCTTTCTCGCTGTACACGGCAGGGCGGATAAGCAGCAGCAGGCTACTGCTGGCGCCTCCCTTCTTTTTCTTTCACACACTTTTTCTTCCTCTCCCCATTCCATTAATAATTCTCCTGTAGGCCGAGCACTTAGGACTGGTGACTCCGTTCGTCTTGCATCAATTTTGCGTGCATCGTCTGCTCATCAAATGGCACCGACATCCTCAGGTATCTACAAATCAGTCTCCAATCATTCGATACCCAGTCTATCTGGCCGTATTCAATGTCCTCATTATGAAACAAGCAGGACAACAAGCTGCATTTGCTCTCACACTGGACGCGCTTTGCATTGACCGGTGTCTGTTTGTCGAAGAAGAGACCCAGAAAGCCGGTACTGCCCGAAGATTGTTTCAGTCGATCCGTGCCATCGGTCCCCGGAAACCACCTGTGAACGGAACCATTAAGAATAGGAACGGAGTGAACATCTTGAATAAAGAAGAACGCCTCGACAGATGGGACGAATACTTCGAGCAACAATTGTCATGACCGAAAGCTGGCACCTATCTGGAGCCCACAGGTGACGTAGAACCCTGGGCGGTGAACGTGTAACCGCCTACGGCCTTGGAGGTTTATGACTGCATATGTTCCCTTAAGCGCCACCGAGCGCTTGGTCCGGATGACCTCCCAACCGCATTGTTCAAAGATGGGGGTAAAGTTCTCAGTCAGCACTTGTCTGATAAGTTTGGTTACATTTGGGAAAATGGGTCTGTCCCGGACAACTGAGGAGAGTCGGTGATAGTGAGCGGTGTTAGTCAGCGGCAACCACAGGGGAGTTAGCTTGACCCCGGTCGCAACGATACTGTTGGCGTCAATTGTGCTTCGTCGCCCTACGGAGGCTCGTGAAACACGGACTCGAGAGCAGCAAGCGTGATTCCGGCCTGGTAGAGGTTGCTTTGACCAGATCTTCAAACTTTGTCAGGTGCTAGAACAACGCCATACGTATAAGCGACCCGCAATTCTAGTGTTCCCAGATTTCCAAGGCGCATTGGCTCGATTGACCGGTCTGTTCTGCTTGAAACGCTTGCTCACCAAGGAATCCCCCGTAAGTTCGTGAACATATAAGCTCTTTGTATTCCCAGACTTCCGGACATGTGAGATTATGCGGCGAGCTCTTCAAAAGTTTCGTCACGTAAAGTGATGTCCGTCAGAGATGCCCACTCTCCCCATTCCTGTTTAACTTCGTGGTCGATGAAATCATGAGACGAACGCTGGGGGGTCTCCAAAAACCTGGTGTTTTAGTAGTGTATGACGGAAACCTTGTCGATCTGGAATATGTAGACGACATCGTTTTCATCTTTGGAGAGGAGAAGAAGGCGTAAGTGATGAACTGACCGAAGTCATCCCGTCCTTTGGTATGCATTTCGGACCCACAGAGTGCAGGCTCATGCTCCTGGACATGCAGTTACTGGACACGCCACTTACAGTCCAGGGGGAGGCACTGTAAGTCGTGGAGCATTTTACGTATCTTGGAAGTTTTTATTAGTTCTGATTGTAGTGTGACAGATGAGGTGAATGCACAAATCTACAAGTTTCGGGTCGCGTTTGCTAATATGAGACGCCTATGGTGCCAAAGTGGTATATCTTTGTGTATCAGGCTATAGTGCGGGATATGTTGTTCTATGGCTGTGAGACTTGACCTGTTCGAGCAGCGGAACTGAGACGTCTTCAGGTGTTCAACATTCGTTATCTTGGAACCATAGCTCGTATGGGTTGGTGTCGGTGTATCCATGACGAGGCAGCTGGAAAGCGAGTTTTCGGTTGTGCAACGGGTACTTCCATTGAAGAATGTGTCCAACACCAGGAGCCTCGTTGGTTGGGACATGTATTGCGTATGCCTAACCATCGTTTGCCGAAGAGAGTGCTGTTATCCATGTCGAATTCAGAGTGGTGTAAACAGAGAGGTGGCCAACCCTTGACTTGGTGGAGGAGTATGTACTACTCGCCTTCCAGGATGGGGACCACATGTTCCTCTGCGCCTGATTGGAGACGGTGCAAGATGTGGTTGCCAACCGATGTCAGTGGTGATCTTGTTATCAGTTTCTACCGGATTGCCTGAACGAGTGTTGGGAGGTGTAAGCACTTCGGAATGATTGTTGTAAGCTAGCACAACAAAGCTTTCAAATAAACTGTGGTTTTACGGCATCGAAGTATCGATGTTGAACACTGATGTCATGCCGTCGATGATGATGATGATGGCTGAGGAGTGTACGTGTGATACTCATGGAGCCTCATATCGGGTTGATCCATTGGTCTCTTGAGTATCCTGGTTGGGATTTGGAACATGTCTTGGAAGTTGCTCCCCATAAATGTAGATACGTCGGACACTTACGCTTGCCCTCCTTGTGGTTGGGCGTTTGCGCCAAAGACTGGTTGGGGAACCTAATCGTCCTTTTGTCTAGTTCGGCAGTATCCCAACCCGCTAGATGGCTCAGTGGTTACAGTTGGAATTTCCTGACCAGAAGTTGCGTGCTTCGAACCCGACCTCTGCCTTTCGACTTCCGCTATCTAGGCTTCAGCAACCTGGCAACATCCTAGCCCTAGCGCTTCCTGCGGGTGGCATGGTATTTAGGCACCGAAATGGTGCCACAGCTGAGCGATCATTATTTTTTTCAATTGGACCCACGTACAACCATGAGTTCCACATTTGCATGTAATCTCATGTTATATTGGCCGTCGCTTTGTGTTACCAGCAGGGTCACCTTGCTGTATACAGCGGCGAAAACGGGCTACCGCTGATGCCTCTCCTCACACTTTCACACATTCGTTCTTCTCACCACATTTCTAGCGACATCTCTGTTGAACTATTCTCAACTATTCTCATTCGCCACCCACTACCGTTAGCTGCCATATCTACGTTTGACCCGGCCGCCACTGCCACAGACACCTCGAAATCGTCCTTCAACCCCCGTCGGTCAATTCATCCGGCCATCTTTAACGTTCGCACTTTGGAACAAACTACACAACAAACTGCTCTTGCATATATGCTGGACCCGCTTTCCACAGATGTCTACTGTCTGTCTGAAACGAGGATTTAGGACTCAAGTATGATTGTCGCCTGACCCTATGGGTTTCTACTTGTTTCCGATTGTCCACCTGTCTTGATCTAGAAGCCGCTGGGGTTGGTATTGTTCTAAGCCACCGAGTTGAATAATATCTTGCTGAATAGTTGTCTGTCCATATTCGCCTCTGTACCTTTCGTTTGGCAACAGTATAAGAGTGCCCTGTCAACACCCCGACAAACGCTGTGTTTATTTTACCTGCTGACGCCACAACAGGCTGTATTTCTTATCTACTTAAAGACAGTCTCTACGGCGGTTTGTAACGGTGAACTGTTAGCTCAGTTAATGTCGTGGTTGCTGGGGACATGAATGTGCAATCAGGTAGACTTAGCGCTGCTGATCGCTTAGGACTGCAATCGAGACACACGGATAACAGCGAGCACCTGCTGCAGTTATGTGCTACAGATGGCTTCTGTGCAGTGCTACTTTCCGAAATAACCGCAGTCACCTGCACTCCAAACAACTTGATACACAGATAGACAACCTTGCCATTAACTATAGGTGGTATGGGTCAATTTCTTACTGTCGCCCGCTTTGTAAGAACTATATGGTTTTGAATTATATGCTTGTTCATCGCGGCTTTATGCGCTTTTCGAAGGTGCGTATGATGCGCTCACGTCTTCCCATTAAGAATCCCCCGTATACTAATGTGAAACAAGCCATCATCTCCATCATCATCAGCTGTAAGAACCGCTTACTTGCCGTACAGTGGTTCTTGCTGCCACAGTCTCGTTCACCAATGGTTTTTGGAGATCGGTAAGGCAGCTACGCATTGCAGGCGGTAGCTGATAAACATGATACATAAATACAGGGTTTTCAGTGGACTTCTGATTGGGGAGATTGAGAGGAAGCTATGCATTGGTGGCAATAGATGGAATGCACGGGCGCCATTGGGGGCGCCACTGAGTCGTGTCTGACAATCTTTTCAGCCATTGATGTGTCCTGTCCTGGGGTCTCCATCCAGCGAGGCCGCAATGACGAGCGCTATTGAATTTGTTCGTAATGACTTCCATACTTGGCTGCCAGGTCATCATTTGACCCCGTGGCTCGTTTCCACTCTTCACGTGGCCAAGTCAGCGCAACTATGGAGTGTGATAAGCTCATCAGTCATGGACTAGTTATTTCTTCCGACAACCATTGGACGTACTTCAGTATTACTGATCCCATGTGCCCGCCAGATAAGGGGAGTGCTTCGGAGACATTGATTGTCAAACACCGAATGTCTTGATTTCCTCAGCGCGCGGCGACCATGTTTCTGATCTATATAGTAATATGGTGCGCCGCGCAGCATTGTTAACTCGACACTTGACGCACAAGCTGATGTCACGCCCACGCCACAGGTCATGCAGCTTCATGAAGGCAACTCTGGCCATCCCTATTCGGATGGAAATATCATTTTTTGTGAGACCACCGAGACCGGTACAGCTGCCAATGTAGACAAAAATCAACTCATCTGCAAGCATAAGTTCGATTCCACCCAGCCTTGCAGCAACACTAAACTTGACACGTGTGAAGCGCATGCTAAATAGTGAGGTAAAATTATTTGGATTACTTAAAGTTCGCATTACCATGGTGTCAGATCCAAGATGAGCTTTGTCGTCTGCACACTTGATATCTGTGGGCGAATGGCCTTGGATCACTTCGACCCCACATGTATTAGAGGCTGATAGTGGGTCTTCCACAATCTATTAGTGACGGAGTTGCAGAGGAAAGGTGATGGAGGAAAGTCCTGCCTGATACCACTTGATGTGGCGAACTCAGGTGACAGCCTCCCGTAGACCTTAATACGCCCGCGGGAGTTGGTATACAGTGCCTTAAGGAGAGTCAAGAATTTGTGAGGATGATCTTTGTTTCATAGAGCGCCATAGTGCCTGACGGTCCACATAGTTAAATACAGCTTTCAAACAAAAGAAGATAGACATTGTTGGGCACTGGAAACAGTGTCGCTGTTCCAGATTCTGTTGGAGAGTGAAATTGTGATCGATGCATTCTCTTGCAGGACAGACGACTAAGTTTTACATTCCATTCGTCCGTATGTCGTATCTCTACAAGCTGTGTTACAGAATGCCAGCTAAGCTGATCTTCGAGGTGCTCGGTCCATCTTTCCAGTCGAAATTTTCGCAAGTGAATTAATAAGCCATCTTCTCCGCTCATCGGTTCACTGACCGTTGCTCTCCTAGGGCCAGTCGATCGTATCTGTTAATACAGGAACGGCTGTCTCCGGTAGGAAAAACCTTCTCCATCTCCGGAGCTTTCGATTTTCACCGAGCTCTTGGTTTTTCCTTAGGCTCTTCACTATTTGGCGCTTGAAAGAACTGCATCCGCCGTCGTACTTGTTGCCTGCTTGTATGGATTTCCCGGCATCATTCACGACTTACGATCTCGACTATACCCAGTGATTAATTGATCGTATCGGAGAAGTCGTTTAAACGAAATCGAATGCCGCTAGCATAGCTCCTTTCACGTCAACATGCTGGTACCGTACTAGCTTACTGTACAGAGTTGTTGAATTGCAATTGGCTTAAACCCTGTCGTAGTGTTGGTTCTGTTCGCCCTTTGGGATATTTCCCACACGACCCTACATTTACATGGCTGGAAACGTTGGAGAATATGCCATCTAACTGACGTCAGGGATGTTCACGCTGTCAGGCTCTCCAGATTGTCTGTTAAAGTTTTAGAACTGTAGACATTTCGGATGTCTGCGGTAGGTTAGCTCTAGATCCCTTCTGTATCCCATTCTGCCCTTTCAATTACAGGGCAAGTTAACATAATTGTGCGCCAGTGAATTACCAGTGTTATTTAGTGTTACTATCAATGATTGCGGTGGTTATGGTGGATCAATAGTAGGGAGATACTAAGTAGCGCACGGAACCAAAAACAAAGCGCCGGAAAAACCGGTGATTAGTGCAAAGTTGCAAAAGGCACTCACATTACCGCTACATCCTGCTTCTCGTCTTCCGCGAATTGTACACCGAGACCCCCAGTGGTTAAATTATATCTTCAGTTTGTTGTGAATAGAGGAGTTGTTGGCCTTTTTGAAAGCGTTCCTTTTAACGAGGGTACCTGCTGGTCGGTGCGTAAACAGTGACCGTAAAAAAGGGCACTTATTATTTCAACTACTACAAACAACTGCGGAGTGAATGGTTGAATAATAGAGGCGGCTGTTTACACGTACTTAATCAGGCGAGGTCTAAGAGTGGATGCTTACGTCCACTCAAATACCCGTGGAGCCCCTCGCAGCGCCTCGAAAAATCAGTGCTGCTTGTGGTTGGTAGCACCTAGACACCACACGTCGTGGACTGAATTGCTGGTATGTATCGTTTAAGTTTCAGAAGTACAGCAAAGGTTTTTAGATAAAGTGCAACTTGTTGGCCAGTTCACCTGAAGTTTCGGACATTGTAGCGTTATAGTTGTACTTTGTAATTGTAATATACACAAGGTAACAATGGCTGAATAACAGAAGGGAAACAGAAGCTCCTAGAAGTTTCTTGTCGCTAGCTAATGCTCCGGGTCCCTGGCTGACTTACCTAAGGCCTCAAATCCACATATGGATAACCGTCTGATGGGACAGATGAGCTACTCGGCCGGTTTATGTTGCGATATCGCAGCCGACGTAGCAAGGGTGTACACTCATCTGTTCACGTGGGTTATAACACCAGTAGGGCATCTAAACAGACACGATGACGATGAAATTCCTTAGTCCAAACTTTGACCCCAAAGCCGAATTACTGGGCACCTACATTTGGCTTACGAACAGAACTCACCATCTGTTACAACCTTCGGCACGTCTGGCACCGCTCGAGGGCGAATGTCGCAGAAGTCACTTATGATTGTGCGATTCACGGGTGTGTGTGGGTTGGTTTACTATCAGCCCTAGTCGCGACCGCAAGTGAAGTACACATTTTTCAGGAGAAAACCTTGTCGACCTGGAATATGCAGACGACATCATTCTCATGTTCGAAGAGGAGGAAAAGGCGCAAGTATTCTTGGATGAACTGACCAAAGTCATCCCGTCCTTTGGTATGCACTTTGCACCCACAAAGTGTAAGGTCATGCTTGTAGACGTGCAGTCATTGAACAGGCCCCTTACAATCCAGCGAGAGATACTGGAAGTTGTGGAGCGTTTTACGTATTTTGGAAGTTGTATTAGTTCTGAGTGTAGTGTGACAGATGAGGTGAATGCACGAATCTGCAAGGCTCGGGCCGCGTTTGCTAACTTGAGACACCTATGGCGTCA
>NW_008751917.1:688626-695421 GCF_000715545.1 Opisthorchis viverrini | reverse complement strand
TATATTTCGAGCGACCTTGGGGAGCGATCAGTCAGTTAATGCACACAAAGTATAACTGAGCAACAGGAAAAGCGCGCGGTCTTTACGGATTAAGGTGCAACATGGCGGAAAAGGCGCGAAATTTAAAAATTCAAAAATTTTGATAAGATGTTGGCAATAACTCGGAAAATAAACCGTTTTTGGGGATACTGACATCCCAAACACCTCCCCTTGTGGAAAAATGTCAATAACGGGTTTTTCGGGGGTCCATTTGAAAAAGAGTGGTTTGACGTCGACGGCGATCTGTCCATCTTCTTCGTAGAAGGTTTGGCTCACTGGCTGCTGCGTTCTGTGTTGCCGGCTGCGCTGCATCAGGTGTGGCGGCCTTCAGTTCAAAGGTGTCTAGAAGTATGTCGAGCGAGAGTTCGTTCTGGGGGGTCGGTCGCTCTGAGAGATGGAATCGACGCAGTTGATTCTTGTGTCGAGTCCAGATGTCTTGGCCCACAGAGACGTCGTACATTTGCCGCGTTTNAGACGTCGTACATTACGCTGCCGCGTTTTCATAACACGTGTCGCGCGATCCAGCGTTCGTGCCTGGGTCGATAGTCTCGGGCAAAAACGCTTTCACCTACTTGGAACTGGGCCGGTTTTTTTTGTTCACGTCAGGTCGGGAACTAGCCGTCGGTGCCGGACTCATGGCCCAATTGGTAGTTGGCAATTTCCGGCCCTTGAGCGCTTCGGCGGGTGACTTCCGATCTTCTAGAGATTCATTTGGAGTGGTCCGATAAACCAAAAGAAATCCCTGGAGAACTTCGACGGGTGTCCCCTCCCCTCGAGACTTGAGCAGCGCCCGCTTGAACGTGTCGACGAAACGTTCCGCCTGCCCGTTGGACTGCGGGTGGTATGGTGGCGAACGGAAGTGCGTGATGGCATTTTCCCGGCAGAACTCTTGAAAACAGCTTGAGCAGAACTGTGATCCGTTGTCGGATTCCAAAGTCTCCGGTAGGCTGTGCTGGCTGAAGAGCTGTGACAATGCCCGTATAGTGTTCGTTGTCGTTGGTGGGATGACAGGCACAACTTCTGGCCATTTGGAGAAGACATCAATCAGGATGAGGTACGTCACTCCATTAATTGGGCCAGCGTAGTCGATATGCACCCGGCACCAAGGGCGTTCGGGTCGAGGCCAAGCAGCTGGCGGAAGGCGTGGAGGGTTCTTCGCGGCCTGTTAACACTTTGAGCAGTCTCTGACGTAGTCAGAGATGTCGCGATCCATGTGTGGCCAGTAAGCGTAACTACGGGCGAGTGACTTCATTCGGTTTATTCCGGGATGTCCCGAATGAAATGGCTCCTGAATGAATGGCTTTGGGAATCACTACGCGATCTCCAAACATTAGACAATTGTTTACGATTGCCAAAGCATCTCGGCGATGGAGGAGCTGTCGGAGGCAATCATCTTTGAGGTTATAGGGCCACCGCGCTGTTGACTGTAGTATGCACAAGCCATTGCTCAAATCCGACCTCTGCCTCGACTTCCCCTGTCTAAGCTTGAGAACCCTGGCAGTATCCCAGCCGTCGTACTTCCCTCGGGTGGCATGGCAGCTAGACGCCGAAAGGGTGTTACAGCTAAACAGTTCATTTGCAAAAACGGTTGTTTGAAGGCGGTGGAAAGGCAAACATATGGACTAAAAATGCGGACGGATAAAAATGAACACTAATCAAATACGGAACACCGTTTTGTTGATCAGCAGTCGCAAACTTTACAAACCACTGCTTTTTTAAGTGGAATTAATTTCAATCAGTCGAAAATTTTCACACCGTTGTCAGAAAAGCGACTGTTTTTAGGAAGCTCGTCCACACATAACATCACCTGTGATTGTTCCGACTTCGATTGAGTTGCAGCTCGGTTTGCAACCTTCTTATGCGGTCGTAGTACGAAAACTCCGATTCCTCAACCGATTATGCTTAAATTCCACTAACTACCCAACTGCCTCTTCATCCATGTCCATCTTTACCTCCGGAAAGACGTTTTATGTAGCGCAGGCAGTTCCTTTGTTGTTTAATGGTCTCCTTAGTGGAGTACCTTGCAGGGATGTGTGTGACTGTCCGTTGATATAATTTCGCCAATAATTTGTTAAAAACCACCATCTGTCGCTCAGTATGCGTATCTGGATGAAGTTTTTGGATCGTAGTTATTGAATTGATTGCATGGCCCAAAGACTCCAGAGTTCCAAATGAAGCTTCCTGGTTCTTCTTACAATTGTGAACAGACGGTTATTTCTGGACTGAGGACGGGGTTTCCCATCAGCTAGGGTGTTTAGAATTCCCGCATGTGTCATTCCACAAATCTTCGGAAATAACTGGTTTTTGTTCCTAATCTCATCGCTTATGTGAACTTTTATTAGATCTAACATTCGATATGGGTGCACTTTTTGCGAGCTTGGAGCAGCTTGCTTTTCACTATAAGCGCAATCTGCTATTCTCGATTTGCCTTGTATTTCAGCCAAGGATCCTGTCCTGTTACTCTTCTTAACCTTCTGTTCATTTCTAAGCAGAGCAAACCTTTTTCGAACCCCATAGTCCAGTATGAGCTTTGGAACACCTGTTAGATTGACACTTTGCTTTTGTTTACTCTTTTGCAGCTCATGATTATCCTTGGCATAGTTGTCTTCATCATCCTGGTCGTGATAATCGGTAAGTACATCTATTCTTGTGAATCTGGATCTTATTTACACCATGCACTGGGATGTCTCGGAAGGTCATTATTTCTTTACGGTTTTGCTGTCCGAAATACAATGTCCCAAGTGCAACGTAAATTATGTATAAATCGTAAGCAGAAAAAGTGGATTGTGGCGGATACTTTATTAGCACCGTACAAGCGTAACTGAAAAAGAGAACACAGTAGTTTTCGCATCAACATAGACACCCGTATGTTGAAAACCTGTGGTTACTAGTGCCAAGTTCCGGAACCGCGCACTGTATATCATTCTTTGCCATCTTCCTGTCCCCGGTTTAATCCTTAATCGGTTTACAATATACTACTAATTGGTCCGAATATAAGTAATACGTGGATGGCTGTCTCTTCAATGTTGCTTTATAGAGTGGTTATCTGGGGCTGAAATTTTGTATTTTGTGATTAAAAATCCCCTTTGTCAAATATACCAGCATTACACGAGTGGGATTAACGAATGTAGTCGAAAAAATGTGACTGGGACTACTGTACCACGCGCCTTTGATTTGCAGCTGCCGCTGCTCAGACCATTTTACATTCCCGTAGACCGTTTTCCACAGGTATGACGTTTTCCATCATTTCCTGAACTCTGGGGCTGATTGAAACATTACAGATTCCTTTCCACTGCTAGCAATCAAAGTCATCTGGGCCAACCTGTACGCTCTTCGGGACAAAGCTCTACTCAGTTCACGAGACTGATTGAATAACCGGTCAAAGTCAGCGTAGTTTGCGGTTGTGAATCGCCGGGATCCTTGTAAAACGTCAGCCGAAAGTCGTTGAGTAGAGTCCATAGCCTTTGGAAACCGGAGCCGCTTTTAAGCTTCCGGAACAAGTTTCCATGCATTTCTCACTGATATGAGACAAGACAGACGGGTTTATTATTGCAGAAAAACAAACTGATGGCAAAGTGTTGTCAAGAAGCGAGACATTCAAAAGCCAGGTACTGGATTAATGTAGTGCGGAGTTGCTGATTCGACACACTCGTGACACATTCACTTTTGGAACAATTTTACCGCATCGCTGTTGTACACTGCAGATCTCTGGGCCATCCAGGGATGGACAAGAGCAAAGCTCATGTCACCAGAAACCTTGCCGTTCGAAATCTCATGGCTTAACGCTAGAAGACCCGAACGTCTTTTCTTGAATTACAGACACCTCTAGAAGTATGAAGCGAGATGCAATCAAATGTTGTCGGCGTAACCAACATAGACAGTCAAACTTTGGTTAATGTAGTTTTGAACCCAAAGATTAGAGGTTTGTGTTAGCATTCTGATATTTTAAAGCTAAGCAAGAACATACTTGCAAAACCGCACTGTCCGAACGCTCATGAAGTTCACTTTATCCAGTGTAGATTTTCACTGCCCCGTGAAAAACGCCCGTGAGCTTCTGCGGAGTTTTCACAACCACTTGATCAGTGTGTTCCGCCAAGAAAGCCACATATTCTCACTTTGTTTGGTCTTTGCGGATAGCAATGGGCGTCGGGATGTGAAGTGGATTCAGGCGCAACCCGTGACTGCTTGGTCTTGTGTATAAGACCGTTTTAGATAAACCGAGCTGATACATGATGATGTGGGTTGTCACTCAGGAGGTAGAAGGAACGACCCGACACAAATTCTTCCAATTCCCCCAACTTACCCTACTGTCTTAGTGCTACGGAATCACAAAAGTTATATGCGACACTCAAGAAGAATGCTCAGATGAGGTAAACCGGAAGAGGCGAATGCACTTTTACAAGGATATACCAAGTTTCCTGACAGCCAAAGCGGATTCACACGGATGTATGCGGTTTTTCTCAGTGCATCAACGGTACTGGCTATGATCGCGGCTGCAGCGTGATATCACGTGACATCACCCGTCTAAATGTAGTGCAGATAGATCGTCCGGCGCAATTGTCACGTCATGGTCTGTTTGGTGTACCTGGAGAAAGTAAGCCGGCGAGAATGGTTGCCAAAACAAGACAACTGCTTGTCAGGCGTCTCACCTTATCGTGTGAGAAGCTACCACGGTCCAACCGATGAAAACGTTATGTGGGTCAGGTTATCAATCTTTTTTCCGGCAGCCACAATATCACTTCCTATGTATTTTTTGGAGCAAAGGAGGAACTGCCAACCGGATTTCAGTAATGGTGGTCGTGCTCACTTGAATATGTTGCCATCCGATTGCGAAGCTCGGTGAACAGACCAACAACTTAAGAATTCTTGTCAAACGGAATCATGCCCACATTTACCCGGTAGAGTTATCAGTAGTTTTATTTTGATTTCAGAATGTATGGTGTTGCTCGGTTTTTTTGGTATCTGTACATAACGAGCTACTCTACAAGTCCACCGAATAACATTAATATTCTTTGATGATGTTTGGATTCCCATTTCAGTTTCGGCGACGAAGTGATAGTGTTCCGTCCTTGAGTAAGTGCCTTACTATTTTTCAGCTTAGCACATCACGGTATTCTGTCACCTAAGCTCCTGTCCCGAGAGATATTATCTCTGTATAAGTTCATCGAACTGTTCCTCAACTCATCCCGGCTATGACTGCTAATTTGAAATACCCATGTGAGTGAATTGTCACAAAATCGACCTGACGTGGTGCGACTAAAGTGACCGTTGCTGTACATTAAAGGAAACTAAATGGTGCCCGGATCGAAGCTGATGTCGTGGCATTCTGTGTCGTCTGCGTTTGGAATAGAGCAGTGTCCTGTTCCCTTGAATTTCGCTGCAAAAACGAGTTATTCCCCGCCGTACTTCGTTAGGGCCGTCTATTCTGGTAGACATGATGATATTAGTTCCATGGACTACAATTAGTGCGAAATAATAAATACCTACTTATCCTTTTCTTCCACGTAGTTGATTACAGTCGGACTTCCATCTTCGCATAAATCACCCATGGAATATCAGGTAAACACCATCTTGGAACATGCTCACAGATAAAGGGCGCAGTCAGTTTCGAACAGGGAATTAAGCCAATTGCTGCAGCATTAAATAGCTGCTGTGATCAGAATATAGCTAATCAAAAACAACTTGGAATTGGTGCAAGCGTTGGGCTGACATTGTCAGACATTCTGAAGCGTTTAAATCCAGCTGGGCCTGGTGATGTAGGGGAAATCCTTATGTTATTACATCCAGTGAGCAAGTGGTTAATTTCGGATAGTAGCACCAGTCAGTTCCGTTACTAGCATGAGTTGTGTGTTGCCCGACGTCTCGATATGTATGCATCTTGATACGCCAGCTCTGTACCGAATCTTGCTGTCTACTTCCGTCAGCTGTTGTCTTGTTCATCCTCCACTTTAACTGGATACCCTTTTGACTTCGACAGGCCAACACCAAGTTCTCAGCCTCAGTTCTCATTTTTATTCTGGTTCACAGTGTCACATAACCGTTGCGAAGTACACCGATTGGTGTTTCGAAAATATCCTTACCGTGATTTAGATGCTCATTTACATTCCGAACCCGTCCCGCACTGTCCCTTATCGTGTTCTATTCAGCTTATTGTCCCCAAACGTCTATCGCTGACAAAAATGTGCAAACTTGCCACTTGGTTGTGTTGACATCATCCATATGCCACTGTTATTAACCTTAAAAGACCCAGATCACAACATGCTTTCTGTTTTCAAATTGACTTTTTTGTGCTAATTTTGTTTTGTTTACTTCTTGTTTATCTGGCCACTACTGTCCATTATCTTATGCTGCATAATATCTCCTAACATTTTCCCACCGTTGTCTGTGTCTGAAGTTTTGGAGTGATTTCCCAACTATTCCTTTTCTATTTCTTTGTCACGTGCAATACGTTATTTTCGATGTGTTATTTCATGTTTCCACGCTTTTTGCGCATTTATTTAAACGCTTATACTCTATGTGCATATATGTGTACGCTCGAGCTTATCCAATTCGTTGGTTTTCTCTTAATGTGGTTGGTTTTCTCCGTGCGTGTGTAAGGGGTTCTTTGTATTCAGCAACAAGCCCACCTTGTGACAACTAGTGTCGCTTGCGTGTACCGTAAACGATTACTGTCCAGTAGGGGCATCAGCATTCGTGGAATAGAATGGCTAGTGATATCATTGGCAGCGGTGCCGTCACGAAGAGACTGGACCTTAC
>NW_008751917.1:622277-683094 GCF_000715545.1 Opisthorchis viverrini | reverse complement strand
AATCTGAAGGGACGTGTGTATGAAGCAAGAGGATGGGCTGTCTTTTTGTATGGCTGTGGGGCTTGGCCTATTCGAGCAGCGGAACTGACACGTCTCCAGGTGTTCGACAATCGTTGTGTCAGAACTATAGCTGGTGTGGGTTGGTGTCGGCGAATCCGTAACGAGGCAGTTGGAAAGCGTGTTTTCGGTTGTATAACGGGTACTTCCATTGAAGAATGTGTGCAGCACCAGAAGCTGCGTTGGTTGGGACATGTGTTACGTATGCCGAACCATCGTTTGCCGAAGAGAGCACTGGTTTGCATGCCCAATTCAGAGTGGCGTAAACAGAGAGGTGGCCAACCCTTGACTTGGCACAGGAGTATGAAGGAGATCACGAAACGCTTGGGTGCTGTTGGTGCTACTCGCCTTCCAGGATGGGGACCGCGTGATCCTCACTGTGCCTGGTTGGAGACACTACAAGCTATGTCTGCAAACCGAGGTCAGTGGGGTTCTTGTTGTCAGTTTCTATCCAGATTGCCCGATTGAATGTCTGGAGGTGTAGGCACCTCGGAATGATTTTTGTAAGCTAGCACCAAGTCAATCCCCCATCCATCTTTATTCCTTTCTTTACAATGGGGCTTTCAAATAAAACATGGTTGTACGCCAGTGAAGCATCGGTGTTGAACACTGATGTCATGCTGTCGGTGATGATGATAGTGATGATCACTGGCATCGATACCCGAGTAGAATATTGGCGCCGCAATGCCATACAAACATGCCAACTTACTCAAAGCAGAATGCAATGGGTCTCAGTCCTAGGCTACTACACATATGCTTCCTTAAATTAGACTACCTGGATACAAATAAGAAAAATGAACGCCACTGCCATAGGTTGGCAACTGTGTGTTTCATTGTCCCCAATCGAGTACAAGGAGCTTTACGTAGGTCTCATTCTGGAAGACAGATCTCCTCGAGATACACTTTTACCCCTTTTTAACGCAATAGTGATTGCACTTGCAGAGGTTGAAGTGTTCCACTGTTGATTCCCTTTGTGATAACGATGCCATAGACAGGGGTTTTTATCAGGTTTTTTATTGCCAGGGTCTTATTTGAACCATCGGGGGCGAGATGGCCCAAGTGGTTAGAGCGCGGATTTACTGACCAGAAGGTCCATGGTTCGAACCCGACCTCTGCCACTCGACTTCCCCTGTCTAGGCTTGGGCGATCTGGCAATATCCCAGCCCTCGTGCTTCCTCCGGGTGGCATGGCAGCTAGGCACCGAAAAAGTGTTAAAGCTGGACGATCGCCCATTCAGAAAGAGTAAAATCCGTATTACCTATGAGGTCTTTCATGCGGGCTGGTGTCATAAAATGATACTGGCTGGTAAACGGGTTCGACCAAACATTCCCCACTTTTGCCGCGAAAATGTGAAAGCACAGCGCCATACATCATGAGTGCTGTGAAGAGTTGGAATCACGAAGAGAATAACCAGTACTCACAAAGCAAGATGAACTGAGACCATTGGCGCGTATGTGTCAGAGTTGCATTTCCCTCAGGTTAGTTGGTCTCTGTGTAGAGTTCAGCCTCCTCAATAGACGAGTATTTGGAGAATGGAATTGCCGTCATTCCTGAGAGATGGCCTTCATATCAGAATTCATGGAGGATTACCTTATACGCTGGTTCTTTAACCTGTATTCGAATTGATGTCTCTGGTTTTCGCACTCACTGCCAGTGTCCCTTTTGAAAGTGGTTTCTCCTACCTACATACTCCAGCTGTTTTGGACAATCCTTGTCAAATTGGGACAGAGACTTTCAACAAACCGACTGTGGATTTCATTCTCAGAATGGGACCAGTAGACTGGTGTCGCCATGGAGGTGAAATTCATCCGCGGATTTCTCAGCCCATCAACGTTTCAAATCCATTGTCGAAAGCTCCTTAAGAGTTCCTACTATGATTTGTTCGTGGTAACGGTTCAAACGTTTCTTTTTTGGAAGTGTTTTACGTTTTTGGCCTCCACTGGTGGCTTGTTGGACGGATTAGATGGAACAGTTTTCGCATATTATCATAGTTCCTGGTTTCATCCTTTCCTTGAGACTTTCCGGCCAACCAGACCCCGATTGGCACGATGCGTACTCTCCACTTGAAATCTGACTGTTCATCTCATTGTATAGTATTCTCTACCAGTTGGAATGTGTCTGAATCCCGAACAAAACTGGGTTCTTGTCTGTGATTCAGTAGTTCTATGCAGCTGGTTGCTCGTCCAGCAGCTTACATGATTGCGGTTAATTGTTTCCATCAGGAGTTCGCGGTAGGGTTAGATATTTTCTATCACTGAACTGGTTTTATGCATTGTCTGTGTTCTCGGAAAACAAGAATAGAAGCAGCAACATTTAAGTGTGTGCTCAAAATCCACAGAGCTGTACCGGAGCCATGGCGGGCAGTAGTTTTTCCATGCCATATTTTGTTGAAGGGGATGTGGTTCGTGTTTTCGCCGGGTTCGTATTTTGAGGTCATTACCCTCATCGATAACAATGCAATATAATGCCCAGTGTAATATGGAAGGAATGGGGACTCGTAGAAATAGCCTGCTCACTCTAGGACAACAATCAAGCATACACTACCCATACCTGGTTTCGGCACTACGAAAAGTATTTTGCTCTGGCTTCTTCGCTAGTGTAGGAACTCCTTAAGAAACTCTTTCATGCACACGGCTTCGACACAATGACTGGTCACATTGCTGTTCAAATCGTTGGCTGAATAAAACATGACCGACTTGAAAAGCACCATGCTGATATGTGGGTAGCATTAGATACAAGCATATTAAAAAATGGAATGCGAAAATACCCATTACTCCGCCTCTGGAAAATGAAAAAATCGTTTAGCTGTGGCACCATTTAGGTGCTAACTGCTACGCTACCAGAAGGAAGGACGAGGGCTTGGATACTATCAGGTTGTCCAAACCTAGACAAGGGAACTCGAGATACAGAGGTCAGGCTTGAACCACGGACATTCCGGTCAGTAAACCCGCGTTCTGCCCACAACCGATTCGCCCCGTCCGCCTCTGGAATAAATAATGACTTGTGTATATTTGTGAAGGTATATCATCTGGGTGAAACCAAACCATCCTAAAATTACTTGTTACTGAGGGATGGGTTTCCTTTTTTAGAAATTCAAATAAATTATGTTAAATCAGAAGAGCTTACTATCTACCCTATTGCGGCCATCTGCCTCAGCAAGAACCAGGTTCATAGACGTCTGGAATCGCTGCTCTCACAGTCGCCGATCAAAACTTGGTTCCAGTGGCGTGGGCAGGCACCCTGATGAAGTGAACTTAATAGTGTCGATTCAGGCTTTCAGGTGATTATCTGGACAACTTCGCCAATCTTGGTGAAGTTTTGGATCAACCAACTGAAAGCTACCACCTTGATGTAGTGGTCGGGGTTGAGTGCTGCAATGATCCCACATACTATACTGGTTGGGACTTCATTCCACAAGCGACAACCATGCCAGGAGGGCCAATGATGGGCAGTGAAACTAATAGTGGGACCTCGCACTAAGAGTAATCGAGCTACACGGCGGTCTGGGGTTTAAAACATATTGTCCTATACGATGGGAGAGTGAAGACATTAAAGTGTTTCCTCAGGCGACCAGCGTATCCATATTCATAGAAGCAGTGATGCTCCATTCCCCTAAAGGACGGGTCAGAAAAGGTCGGTCCTAAAAACCGTACAATCCGATTGCCCTATGGTTGACCGTGACCGACGGCACATTATTCAATACGATCGGAATACGTCTAAAACCAGAATCCGGTGCTCCTCAACAGGCGCTGCTGTGCCCAGCTGCATTAGGAGTGGGACAGCAAATACCCTACTGCCTGCGATCTAGAATAGGGCCAGCCTACTTCACCCAAGCAGGACAGACTTGTGAGTCATAGATTCCGAAACCGGTCCCCAAACAAAGTCTGTGTCCGTTTCTTCGGGGGTCAGCTACTAGGGTAATGGTCAACAAAAAAACCTATACCCCCCGTTTAGCCGCAAATAAGCGCAGATGCCGCTTGGGCGTTTGCAGTTGGGTGCTGCTGCAGCCAAGGATCCTATCCCGCACACTACTGGCCACAAGATCGGGCCACTTACCAGTCCAGCATCAGCGCCAGCTCTGATTAGTCGAGTTTGGACCCAACAACCAATCTTTATCCAGTACCCGCCGGGTGCTGGTTGACAATGCCGCGTCCAGCTGTCAGAGTTTCCAGAATGTTGTCGCCTCATAGCCTTAGGATTGACGCGCTGTACATATGTTTGTGATCATGTTTTGAGCGTCAGAACACGTCATGAACCTATGGTGATTGTTTTGACGGGAACGCTAGCTTGTAAGGTTTTGAGCGGGAACTAAACCGAGAAAATTCGGTTATTACATTTTGTTTTGACGGAACGCTAGCTTGTAAGGTTTTGAGCGGGAACTAAACCGAGAAAATTCGGTTATTACATTTGGCGGACGGGAACCCACGATATCTGACGAATTTAGTAAGCTCCGTCAATTAGTACAGCCTTCGCACTGGTCTATTTTCTGTACCACAAAGAACGCTTTGTGGGTATTACCCAACCTTTCACAAAGGTAGTCGTAGCAACATATTTGAGTTCATTCGTGTTCTACGCGAATTCCTTTGTCGTTAGCAGTCCATCAGTACTGATTGCTAGCAGAAAATATATCTGCTTTTTTAAACACTTGAAGCGGATAGTTGCTTTGTAATTCAATTGCAGTGGTGCCGGAATACTCGTTCCTGGTCGATCAGATTTGAACATAAATTTGCTATGGATCAATGAACTAGCCTTGGGAAGGAAGATTTTGTATGATTCGTTCACAACCACATAAGGAACCCCTCACATTCTATATTGATGTGCACAATCTAGACAATCGATTAACGGGCAAATAGTGGTGTTAGATTTTGCGAGAAATCCAAACGAGATTAAAGCTCCACTCTCTGCTTTTGATTTTTTGAGTGAATTGATTTTCAAACTAAGCGCAGGACAGCACTGACATGAGCTAATTGCATCTGCTGCCATCATGCCGGGCAGCTAAGTGCGGACAATCGGGTTAGTAAATAAAAAAACAAGGAGATTTGCGTGTCCACATTTGTTAACGCAGAACAGTGATATCTAGCATGTGTGGTCTGCAAATAGCCTGCACAGCATCAATGGATATATGTCGATCTGCTGAACGTAGAAGGCGAGTAGCGAAAATCTGTGGCTGTTTTTACCCTCCACATGGTGTAGAGTGTGACAGCTGATTAATGTTTTGAATCAATGCTCACTTGTAGATCGCACTTTCAAATCACTTGTTTTGCGAACAATGAGCAATAGTAATAATACGAATTAGGATTCCCTGAGTTCTGGAAAGGTTGAAAAGTAGCTGAAGTGCTATAAACTCCGTTTGATAACTTGTTCCACTACCTATGGTGTTTGCTGCACCAGCAAGCCGAACGACATGCGTGCGAAGGCCTCTGGCGTTCCACTGAGTGTGAATGAAATTAGAAGACATCTGTGCTACACTGTGCAGAAAGAAAATCTGGAAAACGATCAACATTTAGAAGATGCGAACAATTCTTTCTTGGATTTGTCCTAAAGCACATGGATACTTGATGGCATGCATGTATGGATAGGCAAGGATAATTCGGAAAGGCAGTCTTGTCGCATGAAATCATTGCACCGTGACGATTGGAACCTGGGGCTCCTCACATCATTGTGTATTCAAAGAATCCGCAGAACAAATCTCCGTTAGTTGGGGCTATGTTGACGCCGCTATTCCGATTAATGGCACCTCAAGAAGCTTTGCCATTTTCGGATATTAGCGACCGAATTAGTTTAGAATGACTTCGGGTGAGGGTCATACTACTGCCATTCGCAGCAGTAACTTGGAGTTTTATTGATTTCTCTTAGCGCAACGTGAGCAAACGCACATTGTGACGCACTGTTTCAGCCTCTGCCTAATGTTCCTTCGACGATGGTAGGACTATCCTGTAATTATTTTAGAGCAAGATTCAGCGCCAGTACTTTTGAAATAATACTAACTTCATGTTTTTCGAAGTTCTTGGTTCATCAAAAAAGTGCTGCAGAACCGGAACGGCTTCGCCCGTGTCCCTGGACCTGTCATATGAGCCTTCAATCAGAGAAGCTGTGCATTCGTTTGTCAAGTTGATGATATTTCGAGGTGTACAGTATGTCTCGACTGGATGGAATCTCTGATAAGATAAACTTTATACACAAACTTGTCAGTGGCCACAGGGAATGAGCTTAATTATTATTTTTTTCAAGTCACAAGAAAATCCATGATGCCGCTCGTTCTGAATCATAAAGCTGTGTTTACTTCCATTGACCGTCATCAGAAAGTGAAAATCTCATGGGAAAGCCCCAAAAGTTGAAAGATCGCGCAGTTCGTTAGCCGACCATATGAGAATCAGTCGAAAAAGCAGACTGACTTTTCAACTGCAACTTTTGATTTAATAGGTCATTACTTTCGGTGACATGTAATTCATCAGGATACTGCTAATTAGGCATGCTGTAGCTATAGAGTTAAAGAGAATCTGTACACAAAACGTAACTTTTGTCGTATGCTTTTTTGCGGACATCGCTACTACATGTGCCCGTTACCGGCGGAAACCGACACCGAACGTTGGATCAGGCTGATGAATAAAGTAGGTCGATGCCTGTAATGGACTCCTTAGGTTTCCGAAGTAAGAGGTGACTTACTTCCCCCTTTTTTGTACTTCATGATCGGCATTTGGAAGAGGCTTAGAAGGGGATCGTTTAGGTGTTTCGAGCAGTTCATTCTTCAAGTTCATCTTACGGGCGCAGTTACAGCTGTGGCTCTAAAACACGATTTCAACTCTGTCAAACCCTCGCCTGGCAGTGTCGATAAGCTTTTTTCACATTTCCCACGGGCAACGATTTGTTGGGATTCTGTTATGCTGGTGTCGACAAATGAATGTTCCACATTAGCTTATCGTGGCCACTCTAGGCTGTATCAATAACTGATTATATTGGTGTAGTAGCGGCAGGTTAAAACGGTCAGTCACGTTGCGTTGGTACATCTGATAAAACATGCCACTCGTTGGCTGGAAGACACTAGTGAATAAATTTCAGTTGCCAGTGATGCAAACTTGTGGGGACCCCACAATGATCGTCCGCAATGTGACCGCGTGGTGAAATGAGAGCTGGCCAGCGACCGAGTACCCTGGGTCAGGTATTGCTTAAAGGCACGTAGGGGATGAAACCTCTATAAACGCAGTCTTCTCGAATCATCCTCGACATAGGCGTCTCAAATCTCCGACCTTAGCAGAATATTAAATGAATGAATGAATGAATGAATGAATGAATGAATGAATGAATGAATGAATGAATGAATTGTACCAACATCGCTGTGGGTAGATTACTTATGCTAGTTAGATGATCCCCGAATCCTCCACTCGGGATTAAAGTAAGCTAAAAAGTACGCTTGCCTCAAAAACTGCGATACCTCAAACCTTACCGCATCCATGAGGGAGTGAAGTGGATCCCTAAACAAATTGATGGATGCTTGTTAGTCTTCTCGTTCCGAATTGACTAATGTATTGTTGACTGCACCAGTACCATCAAGTAGAACGCCATTCGCCTTGTGAGCGCCTGGGCTGTAACTCAAGCTTCGGAAATATCAAGCAGTCATACGAGGTAAGAAGCAGAGTGATGTAGTTCTTGAGATTATTACTCTAGATAAATTTCCTCCGTTTGGTGACAGGCTTATTATTTCCACTCGACCATGCACTCACGCATTCAGTTCATTTGTTGATATCCCTATGGGGACGGTTGTCTCAGGGTAAACGACTTAGGCCCAGGTTATTCCCTGTCGAAATTCTGCGAGACACGAAAAATGGGAATGATCTGCTGCTGACTGGGTCGTTCATGCTGACAAGGAGCTCGAACGAAGAATTCTGCAACAGTTGGGAATTTGAATCCATACCAATGCCAAGTTAATCCAATATGTATTAAAAGCCTTCCATTTAAACGAAAATAAGTCGCTTTTTCTCAAAAATTCTCTCTTCTCAATAAAGCTTTCGCATTCTCCAGGGTAAAGCAGGAGATTCTTATTGTTGATCCAAATATCAGACACAGCCCCGTTTCTCTGCGAGTTGACTGACCTCTGGAGATCTGAAATGTTCGGGCTGAAGAGAAACTGTGGCATTTAAGAAAAATGGTAGGTTTTTGAATAAAATGGTAACGAAATCAGGCCAGGAGATCTTGGCGAGTGGGGATTTATTATTACCACAGCCTTTCGGTCAATCATTCTGTATCAATTTATACACAAGAGACGCACGAAACACTGCACTACTGGCATTTGAATAAATCAATTTTACAAACGGTCCACCTGACCAATGTCTCAGGCCCAAAGCAACAGGTGTAGCCACATTATTGAATTTCTTTGCGAACTTATAAATTTTTATCGAAAAATTCCGGAGTTTTTTCCCGATGTTTCGAATTTTTTCCAAAACTTTCGAGGATAGCGCTCTCGGTCTGGTCCGAAGTTCACTGGGTGCAGGGGTAAGCTATTAGGAGAGGTAATATTGATTACCGCATGACTTTCCAACTGCTAAGGTCATTTTATTTGTCTAAGAAAAGAACTTGATAGAAACGCCGCTAGCTGAGATATTTGAGCCTGCGTAGAACAACACAATGGTAAAAAGCATTGAATGAGTTAGGTGTAAATGAAATCTTTCAGTGCGTCTCAAAACTTACAAAATACGAAATACGACATTGAAGTTTTCATGTGTCGAACCCTCCAGAATCATTTGTTTCACAAACCCTCAGTTCTTGATTGAACACAGATTACGTTTTTGATTTCAAAAGCACGAAGCTTCGAAACCCAGCATGCTGAACTATCGACAGGCTTATTTTCAAATGCTGTTTTCCTGAATGATCGATCACCAGGTCACTTAACCCTTACCTCAAGAAAAGGGGAATTTTTAACCAATATCTTCGGAGATCAACAGCTTACCTTTATGGTACGGTCAGTCCTAAGGCAATTTAATGAGCAAAACTTTTTTTAAAGTTGCTATTGTCAGAGATAACGACCAACTCATACTCCTTGCTGTAGTAACCACATCTGAGAAACAACGGCAGACTGAACCGACGTGTTTAGGTTTATTAAAATGTTAAAAAACGACTACATACGTGATTCCATTTCGAAATACTCGCGTTCATTTCGGAGTTCAACTTCCAATTCATGTCACCAATGGCCGTTACTGGAAAACTGGGTTCTGGATGAGTTCAGCATTTTTGTGTTGAACGAACTTATTCCCATGACTCGCAGACCTGTCGAACGCAGTTAAAACAGCTTGTGACACAGTGACCAGACAAACCTACTACTGAACACTCGTAGTAGTTAGGTGCAGACAATGCCACTAAAGAGGACAGCTTTAACCTCAGCACACATTGATTCTAACGCTTGCTGTTGGGGGGAACGTTGTTGTCTCAGGTGGTGTAGATTGGTCGTTAGTTTGTTCGCTGAGCTGGGCAGCTTGATTGACATCATCAGTGAGCTGTTAAGGATCGTTGCGATGGGGCGGTAGCTGTGAATAATTACGGACGAATCGCTGCGTTCCTACCGCTAATAATATTCTGACCACTTGCCTTCACAATTCTGTTTAGAAACCAAAGTACTAGGCTTTGAAAAAAAGAACTTTAACTTGTATGTCACGAGTGGTGAGTAAATGTTTTAGATCGTCGACTGGAATTGTGGCAAAAGCGGATTTAAACTGCATGGGAAAACTGAATTCTGTCAGATGTAACACGAAAACATGGCCTCCTGAGATTCAATATCAGTTTAAAACCAACCACGATGGGCCAGGTATGAAATCCTTTTCACGTTCCTTACACCATACCAACTAAGATACGGGTCATATTTCGGACACTTGTATTACTCTTGCTATCTGGTTTTAATCCGCATCTGACTGAAACGCGTCATAGGATTTCCGAGACGTGACAGTATGTGGAACGGTTCGCACCTGATGCTTGCCCCACCTCTTCCACGGTGGATGCTCTCTTCTACCAATAATCAACTTGCCCGATTATTCCTTGTGGTCAAACAGTTCTCATCGACACTAGATATTTTGTTCCTGGCACAAATTCAGCTGTCAATCTCACGTGTATTCTACTCTGAAATTATTTGATTCCTGCGTACACATGACGCAAACCATTTACACGGTTCTTCCGGCCGCTATGGCTTTGTCGTGGTTGAAAATGATGCTTTCTCATTTGTGGTGGCATCGCCTATCGCATCATATCCTGAGTACAAACCTCCACAGAATTCGAAGCTCTGTAAGGTAGCACAGCTTTTTTCCTTGGACTAGGGCTACTGACCACATACTGGGAATGAACAAGAGTTGATGGCATAAAAGACACGATTGTACAAAGTAGTTCAATAGACGTAGCGTTATCTCACTCAACCCAGGTGTTCGTCTGCTTTGATAAGAATCACGAAACTTTCCGAGTAATCAAAAACACATTATGGTCATCATCTGTTTTCGTAAATCCAGAAGGTCAGCTTTTGTCTGCCTTGTACACATAAAAAAAGAATGAATTTGGCGAATTTCAAATAGTTGGTTTGATTACAGTTCGAACTCTTTCCAAGAAATCGCTTCAAAATTGAGCGGATAACATCGTTAACATAAATAAAAAGGATACTGGGAGGATAGAAAATCAACAGAAGAATGGAGGACAACGAAATAGAACGGATGAAAACTGTACAGCTGATTTCAAGTAATGAACGTTGTGAACATGTGCGAGAAAACCAGAATGCTGAGTGAAAATACTGAATCATTGATACAACGATGATACGGTTCACACGCAAGCTAATCTGGACAGGTTAAAAGTGTCTAAGTTCTGAACCGAGCCTCCAGCTTATTTGGCGCGACAGGGTGGACTGCAGGAAAACACCAACTCAGCGCTCTCCCTTCTCGGAATCACTAAGCCACTCGGCAAATCATCCAGATTGGGGACTGCTTCGTCTGAAGCACATGGGACCGAGGGTTGGACACAATTAAGGATGGTCTGGAGCGCTTGAAACCAGCTGACAAGAGCGGAATAAGAAAAGAAGTCAGTTCAGTAAGCTGAAATCTTCAATTATTTGCAATACAAGCCACGGGAATAGCAAGTGAGGTTAGACTCGCAACGGACGGCCAGTAGTGTCTGTCATTCTTGGATGTACATTGGATCTCAATGGGATTACTTGTGTAAACGTCCTACGTAAGGCAGTTAACGCAATTTGGAGGAAACTGCACCTCAAATCTAGGGAGCGAACATTCCATTGCCATTCAAGTCTGAAATATTTCGGAATGACAAGCGTGCGACATGTTTTCTGCATTACAGTACACAAGTAGGTGCTGAGTTCGTTAAGTTCTGCAAAGATCTAACGACAGACAATCTTTGTGGAATTCCTTGTTCGGTGATCTTTTCCGAAGCGTATCTAATGGGGTGGATGGAAAGCTGTGTTAGTTTTCCGAAGTCATTCCTTCTCACCTAAATAAACATGCTAGGCTGACTGACCCGTTCACAAATAACCACCGCTATACAGCCATTGGCATACAGAGTCTTTGGTAGAGTTGACTGTCTCAATTCAATTAAGCGCAATTTCAATTCAAATAACCCACCTCATTAGTGCTTGGTTGGATTCTGCGCGAAACACATGTTCTTTCGAATTACGCACAAGAACAAGGTCGCTATCCGACATTGCCTTTCCTGGTTTTGCGTCTTTTGAACGATTCTCTGTGTCGCAGCTCACGAGACTGATTGAATAACCGGGCAAAGTCAGCGTAGTTTGTGGTTGTGAATCGCCGGGATCCTTGTAAAACGTCAGCCGAAAGTCGCTGAGTACAGTCCATAACCTTTGGAAACCGGAGCCGCGTTGAAACTTCCGGAACAAACTTCCATGCATTTCGCACTGATATGAGACAATACATATGGGTTTAGCATTGCAGAAAAACAAACTGATGGCAAAGTGTTGTCAAGAAGTGAGACATTCAAAAGCCAAGTAATGGATAAGTGTAATGTGGAGGTGCTGATGCGACACACTCATGACACATTCACTTTTGGAACATTTTTGCCTCATCGTTGTTGTACACTCTGCAGATCTCTGGGCCATCCAGGGATGGACAAGAGCAAAGCCCATGTTACTAGAAGCCTCGCCATCCGAGATCTCAAGGCTTAACACTAGAAGACCGAAGAGCAATATGCATCCCGAACTTCTTTTACTGAATTACTTTCTACCCTTCCACCGTAGAGGTATGAAGCGGAATGCAATCAAAGGTCAAACTTTCTATTTCTTGGTCAGTGTGAGTTTGGATAATTTAGTTTTGAACCCGAAGACTAGAGACGGACTCGTGTTATCAGTCTCATATTTTGAAACTTAGCGAGGCCATACCTGTAAAAACCGCAGTGTCCAAACGTTTATGAAGTTCGTTATCACTCCGATCCGCTCAGAATTCCACTATCCCATTCTGGCGTAAAAAGTCCCGCCGTCAAACAGTTCACCGAAATACTTTTTTCTGCAAAATGCGGATTAAATTAAAATAACTACGGCGTCAAGTTTGCACAGCTGTGGCGATCCAGATGCTCTTTCCGTTCGACAGCTGTGGCACAAACACACGAGCGTGTTTTGACCAGTTTTGTGAAAATGTGGTCAAGGGAACCAGTCGCGCATTTATGAACTACTGGAATCCCTCAGATTTCGCAGCCAATAACCGCGCCTATCTGATGAGCTCCAGGAATGTGAAAAACGCCAGCGAGCTTCTGCAGAGTTTTTACAACCACGTGATCAGTGTGTTCCGCCAAGAAAGCCGCATATTCTCACTTTGGTCTTTGAGGGTAGCAGTGGGCATCGGCATGTGAAGTGGATTCAGGCACAACCCGTGACTGCTCGGTCTTGTGTATAAGACCGTTTTGGATAAACCGAGTTGGTACGCGAAGATGTGGGTTGTCAATCAGGAAGTAGAAGGAACAACCCGACACAAATTCACTTGATTACCTCCACTTATCCTACTGTCATAGCGCTGCAGAATGACAAAAGTTATGTGCGACACTCAAGAAGAATGCTCAAATGAGGTAAACTGGAAGAGGCGAACGCACTTTTACAAGGATATCACAAGTTTCCTGACAGCCAACCCCCCAACCAAACTAACAAAGAAAAAAAACATAACCTTCTAGTAGAAAGGGACCTTGTTGATTGGCTTTTCTTCTGCCCTCAAAATAACTCTTCTGGTTAGTCAGCGCGGGGGTGTGTTGTTGCGCCTTAAAAATAGATGTAATCTACACCAAACACTGTGCTCCTTGCATTATTAACTTACGAATCACTCAGTGTGGGCGATTCATGCGGGGAACATTTCATTTTGATGCTTACTAGACAATATCTGGGCTGAAGCAGTCCAACCTCCTGGAGGTTTACTGAAATATTCGTGGCTCGGGTGAGTTTACTGGTGGTAGATCAGGCTGTCGCTGATCCGTTTACCGAGCTTAGCAATTAGGGTGCAAATATTTCTTTTCCAACCGAAATGACATCACTACCGTGCACCAATTTTGTCCACTAGCTTGACGATGAAACGCTTGCAACCTAATTTTCAAGCCCGGCGAATAGACTAACAACCATCCGACCAACCATGAGAGCTTAGCATCCATTACCACAGAAGTTGAAACGAGCAATAACAGCTAAGGCCTTCAGTGTGTACAGTTGACGAATTGGTAGACGCTTCGTGAACTATAGGATAGTAAGTAGTTTGTCATCAACTAAACAAACGAACAGAGGTCTGTCTTCCTCAAAGAGCATCGGCTCAGATGTATGTGATTGTTCACAGACCCCAAAACTGTTCACAGGTGGAAGTATGGACAAAATCATTTCGCTTAGTATAGTATACACTAAGTATACACTTAGTATACACTAAACTGTTTTTACTATCCTGGTGTACACGATTGACTGTCATGATCACTACCATGAACGATGACACGCCAGTAGTAATTAGTGGTGTCTGACTGGTGCGTCATCTGTCAAGTGATTAGCGGATCCGAATGAAATTTGGGGAGCCAACAGGGACGATGACTTAGGAAAAGTTTTCAACAATTAGCGATTCAGTTAAGAGATGAATTCGGCCTTCTAATAACGACCTCACAAACTTGACTCATATCGATATTTCCACTGAACCGCGTTACTGCTAACCATAAATATGAATAAAACCCTAGTTCACCGTTGATAACGCAGATAAGCTCATGAATAGAAGCGCGAAAACGTCCATTTAAAGCTTCGCTTGAAGGAATAACCGCTGTTACTTCAATCAAGGAAATATCACAAAGGATCAAAACCAATAAACGGTCTTACATCATTGCCATTTAGAAGTTGCATTTGTGACATCGTCAAGTGCCGTCTCCAACACACATTTAGTAGGTTATTCCAGAGGACGCCTTGGGCCGCAATTCGTGTGTTTTTCCAATCAATCGACCATGAACTGCCTGTACGATTGCTTTCACCACACTGGAGCGTGAGCTGCAGCCGCAAGATATCAGAACTCGAAGGGTCAGGGAGACGAATGACACCTGAATGGACGGGAACACCAAATTGATATCTAAAATGAGTTAATCAAATTGCTCAGCTCGGCAAACAAGCCAACGACCACCATCTACGCTACCTGAGCTACCGAAATTTTCCTCTATAGAAAACGTTGGTATGTTCTTGATTAGTGAGTATTTTCCGGTACTAGGGTTCTGGAACCCGGTCAGTTACAACAACTTCCATACTTAGAGATCCCCAATCTGGTTGTCCACTGAAATTCCTACCAGTTTCATAAAACCCAGTTTTTCTTAATGTGCTAGGGTGATTGCTTCTTGGCTTTACAAAGATTTACCTCAACGGTGACCGTAGATTTTCGCGGGGATCTACTGTAATCTACTACCACACGGTTCTGAAGAGACCTAACATTAGAAAATAGGTCCGTTCGATATTGTCTTTGATTCAAATGATCAAGAGCTCCTGCTGCATTAACTTTTCGTCACCGAGAGTAAAAGGAATGTCTTAAGCAGTTGTTTTGTCATGTTTCCATTCAATTTTCCACATATTCCTTGAATACTAAATAAAAGTGACTTCTGGTAAAATATGCTGATGACTTTGGTGACAGCAGAGCCCTAACTGCCACCAACAACCTTAAAGGGAAAATAAAAGCTTCGGCCTTGTGAATAGGGTAAGGCTAAAGGCGTCTACATGCACTAAGACTATGTTTACACTGAGGCCGGATAGATACCTCGAGAACACTTAACTGTTCTTGTCGCCGCAACTCTCCTCACCGATTGTTCACTACCACAAGTTAACTGCATAAAATGTCTTGATATTATAATCTTCTCCGGTATGAAATGACATGAACTTGTGGACAAGATCTTCCTTAAAATTCACAGACAGTGCACTCTAGTGCTAAGGTGTTTTTTTCCAAATACCGACATCCTGGTCGTATTCAATCCAATTCATTCAACTTATCGGCTACAAACCGTGTACCATAGTCACATTGGTTCCAGCTGTTTCACTCTCGGCCACCATGACGTGGAAGAGAGCGGAAGATAAGGACAAGCCTTCGAGGCGATGGCATATTCAGTTAGTTTGGGTGATAATCTTGAAGAATGAGTGCCCCTGACTGCACGATTGGGTCATTTCTGCCAATGTCGTTAACCATTGAAGAGTTGAGTCCCGGGGTCCCCATCCAGGGATGCGGTAGCTGTCGAGCCGAATAAGTTTACTGGTTAGTGTTTCCGTACTTCGCGGCCAGGCCATTGACTTTCCACCTCATGGTCGTTTCCATTCAGCACAGGGCTGGGGGAATGGAGACCAGCGAGGCAGACGGTCTTCTGGCATGCGAAGTATATGTCCTAACCAGCGTAACCTATGGAGCAGGAGAGTTCCTACTTCTTAAGACTACCTTGCCTACCTCAGTTTTGCTAATCCGGTGTTCCCGCCAGATTAGACCAATGATCCGGAGACACCCATACCCAAACACTGACATATTCCGTATGTCATCTGTGCGTAAGGGCCATGTCTCTGATCCGGCAGCTTGGATAGCACCGCTGCAGTGTCAGCTCTGCCCGTGACCTCACGTCACGTCGACGCCATAGGTGTCGGAGTTTGGCTAAGGCTGTCCTACCCCTCCCGATTCGAGAAATAATCACATTTTCAGCCAGTCCACCGGAGCTCATAAAACTGCCCAGGCCAAAAATGGATCTACCAAACAGTTCATTACGTTTTATGGTTAACAAGCTTGTGACCATGGCCAATATAACAGACAAATAGAACTACGTAGCCTTGGTCAAAGCTAGAGTCTTGATCTTCTCTCACTGGTGCTGCTCAATGAATGATCTGAGATTCTCGCTGAAACCTCTTCAACCAATGTTCTTCTGCTTCGAAAGCTAGCGGTAGCTACAGGAGAGCAAGCATGAAATCGACGCTAAGGAAAGGAAACACAAACTTTTGACTAACAGCATTCCATGGAAAATGTTTTAAGGATACCAAACTGCCAGCAGAAGACTCACGCTAATTGAATGTAAATAAACTGATGATGTCGTTATCGTTCCCGCTGACTGAAATTCAGAAGCAATTTCCAACCTAGACAGTTTTGAACAAACTAGTGAATTGGTTCTAGAAGCGGCGTGTGTCATTTAATGTCAGTAAATGCAAAAACGTTATTCCCTCAGTGACCCCAGGCAAACGTTATGGGGAAAGGTTCTGTAAACTCTCATTCATAAGTGACAACATGCTTCTTCTTTCAGTAAACAGTATTGTGAAGTAGTTGAAATCAGTACTCTCCGGAAACCCCAGCTGCTTCCTCTATTGCAACGGTCTTCACCAAAACCTGATGACCAGCCTTTTACCCACTCAGACTGAGTATGATAAAACCCAGTGATGGGGTTCTCAGTCACAGCAACCTCTTTGTATTACATGTGCTGTTCACCTGATGTAGTTTCCGGACTCCTCGAGTAGAAGGTATGCATTACTGAAAGGTCTCTAAAGTAAGTTTATTGAGATAGTTGAATCTCACGGATTAAATTATACGGTGACGCTCTGCTCACACTATCTGCTACATTTCATTTTGCCCACTACTCCAATACGATCAAAGTTAACAATGTTGTCTGACTGCACTGAAATGTTCTTCCTCATGTGACCCAGCACCTTAGTTCCGGTCTCTTGGTGACGGATCGCCTGAGGCTAGAGGTTCTTACATGGGTAATACCATCGGACTGGTTCACTCTTTTTACATTCAATCATTCGAAACCGTTGAAAAAATTCAAGGATTCACCATCCGGTGCGTGAGTTTTTCCCTAGCTGGGCTTGACACAACTCATGTGATCCCGTCTGGACTGTCGCCAAGTAATGAAGAAAAGATCAGGGTGATTTGGAGGAGTGAAGCCAGTGGAATATAGCTACATTGCGCTCAGTTATTTTGAATGAATTCCAGGGTAGTTACTAAATCCAAAACTCTAGGGGAAACTTTGTTGGCAGAATGTGCACGAGCAAGTTATAGTCAGCTATATTGTGTTGTTGAATATATTTCGGTGACCAGTGAGGAAATTCCTGGAAAGATCCTCGGGCATGAATTCTGAAAGCTCTTAAGACCCTGGAAGATAATTAATCAAGCGATTCAGAAACCAACCGTTCGATAAAGGGGAAATATCGCAGCTGATAAATGGAATACAATATGAAAGGACTTAACGAAATTAACACATTCAACTAACCTTGGAAGAGATCAGCACTGGTCGGAATAAAAACAAGTTGCGGGGAAACATGAGTGAAGTTATCAGTCACTGATTGGATCGCATCTACCCAAGAGTCCCGAATTAACTCGGTTGGCGCAGAAAAAATAATTTTTCGACGGTGCTTGTGAATTGGTGGTTTGGAATGTACTGATGGTATGTCATCAAGCTGTTCTGGGGGAACACGTTCGTGTTGAGCTTTGGCGGAGTCGAGTCGACTTTTGTAAACAACAGTGACTGAGAACAGAGTATCTGCGCAATTCGATGGAACTACGTGGTCACAGTTTTCCGAAATTACAACTGGAGATCCATTTACTTTGTTGGGTACTAGTGATTGAAGTTGTGTTTCGGATTCTTTTTCAATTATCACGTTGTGAAGGGGAATGATAGCGTGAATCTGGAAATGAAAAATCAAATATTTGTCTGAAACTACAGGTTTAATTAAGTACAAACATTAGTTGTGATTACTGCGTATCTGCGCTTGAAATGAAGTTGGGCGATAAAACACTTCGTCTGACCTTAAACACAATCAGAACAACGCGGACCTATTGCATCTTCATGATGCTGATGCAAAGCGATGGACAAGAAGTTTACGAACACGTCATCTTTCGGCCCCCAACTTACCTTCACCTATAACAGCACCCTAACAAGATGAGAATACTTCATACGAATACCATCTGGACGATGAGCTATGACGAGCAGCTGTAATCTTGTGCCGGATAGTAAATTGCTGGGCTTTTAAACCAGGTGTATCTAGGTAAGCTGTTTCAAGATGGTGAACGGCCGTGTGAATATCTAGGATTTCAGCGCTAATGCGCAAAGTTTTTTACCAGTTTGATGCTAACGTTTTGATGCCAAGTGTGAAATGGTTATTCCCAGTTAACTGATTTCCCGAAAACAAAGAACACGTGCGATTCACGAATTACTCATTTGAACTCAACTTTGGTTTGACTGAAGGCTCAAATGTTTAAGATATTCTTCAAATTGGTGTGCTGCACCATGGTGGGATCATATTCCGACTGGTACGATTTTCGAAAAGTTGCAGGAGAATAGAACAAATGAGAGATTCAGCTGGTGAATCTTCCGTTGCAACCAAATTGTGGTGCAAACGAGTACTTTGCGTATTCCGTACAATTTGTATTCTAGTAGGATGTGCGGTTGACGGAAACTCGGGGACTCCGGCTAACAGATGAGCCCCACAAAGTGTGAAAACTGTCCTGGGCTGTCGAAGAGCTTGCAGCAACCTCATGAGTGATGTTTCGTCAGCACAAGGTGCAATTCTGACCATATATGGCGCAGACTAGTTCCGTACGGCGTTTGAGGTATACATGAAGTTTCGGAATATCCCACACATCTTATTCACTCGCATTGCGTTTATCACATCCTCAACCGGATGTACTTGGTAGATGTACAGGCGCTCATCATTTTCAAGTGCTCGTACTAGTCAGAGAGCAGAGCAAAAGAGTAATATTTTGCGCACCTTTTAGTTTCTGTGTTCGTGAACATTGATGCTAAAGTCCTGTCCTAACACAGAAGAATAGGCCATAGTGAGCGTACGAACAAATTTGTTTCGTTTGATTGTCAGGGCTATCGGGATACAGCATCTTTCTGCCTAACAAGACACATCTCCTGGAGGGCACCTGGCCATCACTATGGACACTGCCCCACCAGGCACACTGTTCCGCTAGCTCTATCCAGCCATTTGTGGGTATACATCAAAGAAGTACCATCTTGTTTTCTGTGTCGGCCCATATACAACGAGAAATATATTTCTAGAAGGTAGCCAAACCCGGGTTGGGATATGTCGTCTCTGGAACAAAGCACACACTAGAAGTTTAGAGTTCTTGGTTAAGGAATCAAAGTTAGCCCCTAATATTAATCAAAACTGCTTTCGATCCAGACATCATCCTTTTTACGGGTGCGGTGAGCCTGAATGTAAGGGTAAAAGTGCACTTTCCTGACTCCGCAACAACTCAGTGCACTCGTTTGCAAGGAACATACAAAAGTAAGGGAGGTACAGACGAATTCGAGCGTCGAAATGCATTAGAGTCAATCTTACTTCCTTGGCCTTCAAATGAGGAAGGGGTATTAAGAACGTATCATACAATATTACTGAATAATTTCAAACTTTGTCCGTTGCTGTGGGAATTCAAAGGAATTCCTACGGTGTAGCTAAGATAACTGAAAGATACACAAACTAAGTGAACTTCAAACAACGGAAATCGGAGACTTTATGCCATCAAACACATCGACCGTTGAAGAGCAGTAGAAGAGCATCTCTTATGGATACTAATGCTTGAACAGACTGCTGCAAAAAAACAAAGGAATGATCATTCATCTGCAATATCTTTTCAGTGACCAGCTGCCAAGACGCCCGGGGAAGCACGACGGCTGAGATATTTTCGGGTTACCCGAACCTAGATAGAATCAGCGGAGATGCAGAGGTTGGATTCGAACGACGGACTTTCTGGTCAGTTAGTTCGTGTCTTAACCACTGAGCTATTTCCTTCTCTGATACAAATACTAGTGCATACCAAACTGTGCGAACATTCGAATGTAACAACAGTCCTATATATAAAACACAATATCAAATTCTGCACAAAGACAACTCTTAGCAGCCTGATTGTTTTTTTACTGCGCAGCTATCCACAGTTGTGACTTTGAATAGGTACTAAGACCTGTGTTGAAGCCATATACGAAGTTCGTTTAAAACGCACCTACGAACTATAGGGACAGATTCAGTAGGGTCTCCACTGTAATGTCTGCGAATTTACCTAGTCAGGCGTCCAAGTATAGAGCAAGATTGACGAAAGTTCACGGAATAGACTCATCTGACGAACGTCAAAAGAGGGTGGAACCGATAGTGGACAGCTCAGAAATCCCGATCTAACTTAGTTATTATGACCATTACTTCCAAATGGGAAAATTTTTCATCCGGATGGAGGCCCTGAATGGCGCAAGTAGAAAAGCGACAGGTTTTCTACTTCTAAGTACATGGGCTCACTCACGTCTCCTACTCGAAACAGGAATAACTGCTCCTGTTGTCTCTATCAAAAACCGTGTTAGGTTACTAAGGTTACCACTGGAAGCACTTACCTTAAGACAAATTTGTGGAAGACCATGTATGCGACTTGCGTACAACAAACAATCTCCAATGAGGAACACCATGCGAGGTTGAAATCCACGTCTAGAATACTTTCTCAGCCATCCGAATTGATGCAGCTGTGGCAGTTGCGTCAATACATGGGAAAGTTCATCGAAACCTAAGAGACTCTCGCAAGATTTCAGTATATTTGGTTTCATACAGGTTTCAGGCTCGTTTGGAGTCTTGTAAATCCCAAGAAAGCGGTTCATCGGAAGAATCCAACGTGACATTTGCAACATCATTGCGAGTTGTTCTGTCTGTTGGTAGACTGGATAAGTTGTACGTGCTGCCTGTACAAACTGAGTGAATGCAGCTGAAATGGAAGATTAAAGCAAATGGGTGAGCTTTTAAACGGCGGTTTGGGCCCAAAAAATACTTTGAGTGGTAACGTATTAGTTATTTCAGGTACAGAATGTAGCAATGGCTATAAGTCGACTAGAGTTATGCTTCTTCAGGAGTGTTGTACATGGAAGGTCTAGATGGAATACCCAGATGTCACGGCCGAGTTCGTATATAAATTAAACAGATGGCGAGATTTCATTCGTGTAGGATCCTGTGGTCTGGTGGAATTCATCTAGTTTAATCACTCCGCAAATATGTGGTTTCGTGAAGGTGGCTGAAGTAGCGATGCTAGTAAATAAAACGATATTGTTCAGCTATTGTGTATAGCTGCTCTGCAAGCCGAAGGAGCCATGAAAATCAAGATGCCATCATATCGCTGAGGTTTGATCAGGAGCATTTTAGAGACGAAGTGAGATTAGAATGACAAAATTTCCGATCAGTCGCTTCAAGCGTTCATCCCTGAGCAGTCTGGAGCCACAATGCCGAATAGGTACGTGCAAACTACCGACGGATCTGGTGGTAAGACCAGTGAATCGACGAGGATCTTCCACTCTGTTCGCGCCACAGTTTCCTACTTGAAGCTTGAGTACTTCCCAGAGCCAAACATTTCAGTGAGTATCTGAGTAGACTGCATCCGGATCAGTATGCTCTGGAGATTCCTGTTTACTGTCAGCCATTTCTTATGTTTAAATCTTTACAAAACCTATCACGATTCTAACTTTCTCTGAATGTTCCAAAAATTTTCCCAGTTGAACGGGAATTATGAATTCCAGTAAGCTTATTTATTTGTGAAAAAACTGAGATACTAACAAAAAAGGCATACCGTTTACACTACTTCAACAGATGGAGACAGAATGTCTACCTATTAGTGTTAAAACTACTGATTCGGTAATTTGTGAACTCTCAGTGGGATCCTGCAATCCAAGCAGACGCAATCGAGACATACAACTGTTATCGGTATCACAAGCACCTAAACCTGGGATGCACTGTTCAGCCTCGGATAGGCTCTTGAATATTTATCATGAAAAATTTGCAATCCTGCCAGGAAGTGTAAGCAGATGTATCGGGAAACCTACGCCAAATCCAAATGCTTACCTCTGCAGGCAACTGAATCTGGATGCTGTGGGGAATATTGGCCCAAAAGTCCACCAAGCTGCACGCAGTATTTACGCAAATGACGACCCGGTCGGAGAAAGTAGGTAAGCAGTGGCAAAGTGCATGCCCGATGAGACTCGATACCATGCCATAGTTCACGAACAGAAGACTGGTTTTGGTGACCATCGGAGGAAGGAGAAGAGCAGGTTTCAATGAATGCTTGATCAGTAGGTTCTACTACAGAAGTGACGGAACCTGTGATGTGTTGTTCTGTTCCCTTCAGTTGCTGTGTGTCCGTGTAACTCAAGGATGAGCCGAGGGAGGTGTGTAGAAAGTCCGCATAGCCCAGCAACCAAAGCTCTGCTAGCAGCTCCGAACAGTTGTTGAGCCATATGTTGTATAGCTAACAAGAAAAATGGAGACAATATGAGGTTGTCGATTTGTTCATTTTGAAACAAACAGTATTTTGGCGCGACTTCAGCTGGGTTATCTGTCCAACGCGATTTGTGCGACAGTGATTAAGAAGGTACTGTTTGTTTGAGAAAGTGAATTTCCAGTAAGTCACTCCGATAAATACAGGGTTCGGGTACAAATCGAACAACTGCTTTGCATGTTCCTGTCTTTTAAACTATGATTCAGGGGTGTCATGACCAATAACCATTTCACTTGTTGCTCCCTAATGTAATTGTTAGTGGAAAGTAGTCAATCTGTATGTGCCAAATGAGCATAGCTAAAATATTCATGACAGCGGAGGATAACTAATAAACTTGAGTGACGCAATAGCCCTTCTGGAAGGGTGAATCGATGCTTTAAAAAATTCCAGTGGGGTACATCCTCTGTAAAGTTCAGTAGCCTACTATTAACTTCTGGAACACTGACTGCGATACAGAGACCACATCTGAAGATGGCCGACGTGTATCCACGTCGTTGCTGTTCGGAGAACCCCCGGCCAAGTAGGTTACTTGGTGCAGTTTTTCTCCAAACGCTCACTGAAGAGCCTGAGTCAGTACACTGGGAATGCAGTCATCCTTACGGAGAAACAGCAAAAGTGAGATGTAAGGTTGTGAATAGTTTGAAAAGAGGGCTTTACCAACCCTCCACGAAGATTATGGTCAGGCCAGATCCGAGCATAGATTAAATTCGTCTGCAAATTTGTAAACGCACCATTGGTATTGGTCTTACAGAAATATTATTCGGGAAGAAAATATGACCATGCTGCTGGACACTATATATGTATATATATAAAACAATAAAGTTGAGACAGGGTACAGCAAATCCTGCCGGAAATGGCCGTCTTGCAACATGTAAGACGTACAGAGCAGGCCTGGTTGCCTGACACTGTTTCACAGGAAACATTAATGAATTCACAGGCACGGAACAATTATGATTATACCCATTTAATTAAAAAGCGGAGGCCTTTTTAACTCCATCATTAGAGTCATCAACAAGATGTCTTTTAGTCACTAAACCCAAAAGACAGCTTGAACTTTAATATATCCTCGAGTGCATGCAAACGTTTGATAGCTAATCGAGTGAACGTCAGCAGTGCAGTTGTTTTTGCCCACAGTGTTTGTGTTCGTATGTTTTGTTGGTAATGCAACACTGTTGCACTGAGGTCCGCGAATTCACCGTTGTTTGTTCGTTTAAAATGAGGTTGGAAACATTCATCCAGTTATTCGAGTGAGGGTTTTACTAGTGGGAGCCAAATCAATCAATTCGACATCAAAGGTAACTATTTAAAGCACAGAGTGAGATCCACCCAATAGACCAATCAATCGACTAACAATTTTGGCTAATTTCAAGCATAAATTTACCAATAAGATACTAAAAAAGACTCCGGCAAATTGATTAAAGGCCTCTGTCATATTCCCCCTCACAAACTAGTTAAGTGCGAACATAATATGGACAAGTTACAAGTAACAGTGCACTCAATCATGCTCGCTATCAGAGGGGAGATTTCGCAATATAACCACCAAGCTCCATGAACAAGTAAGCAAGTAAGTGGTTTGCCGTATTAATAGAACATTTATGCCAACATTCCTCACCAATTTCGAGTTGCCGCATGAGGAAGAAACTAATGAACGCCCACTCTTACCAGAAAGAGCACGCTCATTCATGTTAACATGGTTGCTGACCGATCTATGGAGTTTGATTCATAGTCCCAAATGACGCGAGCCTTGAATAACCGTTCCAATATGCTATTTCCAGGATACAGGTCAGTATGTTTTGGCCCAGTCCAACGGTCTACTTGATACTGATCAATATTGTTCTGGATGGCAAATTTACTCTGTCAGTTCGCGCATCATCCCTTTTGGGATGTAGCCTAAACGGAATTATGCATGCATAAGACATCTTATATGTTAGTGGAAAACATTCAGATGAGGCATGATTGGGAGGGCAGCAGTCATGAAGTCCACAGGATGCAAGAGGGAGGCGTTGTTATCAAGCTGTTTAAACCTGAACGCAAGTAACACAGTTGTTACCTAATTTGTCTTGTAGTCGAAGCGTACGGCCCTTGGTCAAGAATATGAGCCATTTCCTTTCCCATCCCACCTTGATTTCCAGTGAACTGTTTCAGATCCTTGACAATCAATGAAAGCTTTTCAAAACCACAAAAATTTCAAGTTGCATGATTTTTTCCTGTTGACGTTGAATTAGGGCACCATCTGGCCATCCTTCGATTCGTGCCTTGCTTGGTATTAGTTAGTGCTACGAGATAAAAAAACTCGAAACGGGCAACTGACTAACCTCAATCATATCCGAATACTGTGCGAGAATAGATCCGATATACATGGGAGGGGATTGATGCAAATCGCTGGTTCTTGTGGCAACCGGAATACCTTTGGCGGATTTAAGCTTGGTGTCATCGGTACTTCCTAGAGATCCTTGTCTGGATATCCGGGAGCTGGAAGTTGAACCCGAACTAATCGTAGCTCCGACAGGGTTTTCGTCTGGCACCACGGAGATCCCGTGCACTGCAAAATTGAGACCACATACATGATCAGTATGCTCACTGACTCGCTAGGTTTATCTTACAGCACTGGCGACGTACTGATAAATTAGGTAAGTCCCTATTGCTCGATCATCCTTTACGACTGTCAAGGTTGTAAATGAACTTGAAACTAGCATATTTTTTCACAATGTTCTAGTGCACAGCAGTCTGTTTTAGACTAACCAGTGCGCATCGTAGATCTGTGACTGCATTTGCCAGTCCACTTGAGAACTTTACACAGTTTCAATTACACAAAAAGATTTTACTTACTCGGGTCGAGATTTTCAATAGAGCTGCCTCCATGACTGTTCGTAATCAGCTCCGTCAGTTTCAGTGATTTCGGACGGTTTCCTAATTGTTCCCATCGGTTACAGATTGTAGTGATAGTGCTCTCCAAGTGAGAGTGTCGGTCAATTAGGGGATTTAACAATGGTAAAACGCGTCGATTCATCCAGCTGATATACCTCGTGCACTGAGCTGTTTCGGCCATGCTGAGAGTAGTCTTTAAAACAAAACAAGTGATATTTAGTTACCGCTATCAGCTACGGGTACCAATACGGCTTGTGAACCAAGATAAATCGGATGAGCAAGAAAGCGACAAACGAATGTTGACCTACTGCCTATGTTACTGTGGTTTTAAAGTTGGCCGAACGTGAGATGTTATCTTAACTTATTACTGACGAGATAGTTCAGTAAACACGACAGTTTGCATACGAGCCACTCCACCTTTGAGAGTCATTGTCGAAGTCTGTTGCCTCAGTATCCCATCGATGAACGTAAAGTACACTTACTGGTCCAGTTTCTGCATTGCTGTTTAGCTAACTCAATCCGGTTTACATGTCTTCACTACTACCAACTAAAACGGGCATTTTACAGGGCATCCTCGGTCGTTCGGACCACGTAAATCCATTAACAGAATCCATTAACAAATCCATTAACAGATTGTGACTATAACGAATCAAAATTCACACGGAAACACAAACCGTGTAGGGCTACCTTGATAGCTGGCCTTGAGAGATTTTTTTGTTGTTTCGGAATTCGAAATCTTAACCCGAAGTGTTATTCCATTTCTCGCCTGGAGTAAGTGTAGCCAAGACCTTTTTGACAGCTGGCCATTGTTCAAGGTTGATAACGATCGTCTTCCAGTTTCACACAATTAAAGACCTCATATGACGACTACACCTCTTTCAGATCGTTTTCTTCCCATCGAACTTAATGTCTAGTGATACCAGCCCATCTTGAGAAGACTTACTGTCCTGTAGTTAAGCTCACTATCGCTTTATATAGAAAAATGTCCCGGAAGGCGAACACGTTTTCGCTCCACTTTATACAAGGATACACACCTTCACACGATCCACGTACAAACGTTTAGCAGCGCTAAGTACGGCGTACCGGTATTCTGTGGCTTCACACAAGGATAAGCATCCAGCTAACTCTGAATCACTGCGTGATATATTCCTATCCTGACTCTCAGTCTAGTTTTCCTAATTTAGACAACGTCTTACCACTTCGACGGTCATACACCTATTTTTGCATCTGATAAGAATTCGTGTGTTGAACATTCACCTCACTGGCTGCGTGGTAGGTCACGATAAACAAGCAATTCAGAATGGGACAATTGACTTAGGCTTACACGAACATTATAACTTATTTCAGTGTAGGATGGAATTTTAGAGCGCCATCAGTCCTGACTAGCTTTGAAGCGCAAAGGTATCCACAAAAAATGGGAAAGCTTTGTTCAACCAATCTTAGCGAATTCGCCTGCCAAACGGAAAAACTGTGGCAACCTGATTCGCCATTGTGGTCAACTATCAACCAAATCTTCGACATCCTTCATTATGCAGGCACCGACTGTTATGATAACTTTGCCCCTAATATTCCTCAGCAACGCATGAAAGAAACAAGCAAGAAAACACCTGTTTCAAACACACCTTTTGACCCCCTAATTCGAGGGCACAAACCCTCACACAGTGATCCACCTCTAGTACTTTCGAAGAAACAGTCAACTCGGTCATTTTGGAAAGGCTGGGGGATGAATAGCTGACGTTTGGGTGTGCCAGTCATGCAATCGTATCCATTAAAAAAGACGTTTGATAGGTCAAGACTTTAAGGTTGGATATACTGAGATAAGACGTTCACTGCAAGGTGATAGGCCTTAGTACTAACATACGGAAGCAAAATCAGGTCAGCTGCATTTCACCGAGTCCTACAATGTGATACCAGTTGAGCGCACTGAGTAATCAGCCTAAATAAGACCGGTTGTAAGTCCCGTAGGAACGCATTGCTCTCATCCGTGTATACACACCACATTATGAATATCACTCACAATAAACAACGAATCTTATTCTTAATGTATCAGGCAGAAACGTAATCGGTTGTTGTGTAGTTGCCCTGGAAACTACCTTCTACCCAACCTAATGAGCGGACTTAAACCAGGAGAAAACAAACTTGATTCAATAACAGTATCAGAGGAACTTTTGACCAGCGAGCGAATCTTAACTTTCACCCAAGTTTAATATGTAAACTGAGTTGTGATCACGTCTGGGTTCATGTCTTGTTTTCATCCAGGGAGCACCAAATAGCAGTTTATTTCAAGACGTTGGTGTATACACCACTGTTACTCGCCATAGACTTCAACCTTCAAAATGGAATGGTTTTACTCAGCCGTGCATAGTGCCGTTCAGCAGATATCACCGTCACATAACATATTGGTTACATATTTTCCCTTCTGATGGTTACTCGCGCGGGGAACAGTTACAACCAAATGAGAAACGATTGTACCTCCAATTCCAACGATGAACAGAATACACTTGTGCGATAGTTAATGAAGATTGTACGAGGCTTAACTGGACGCCTATTTCTGTAAAAATTGATTAAAAAATATTCCCTAGGTCGCGTAAATTCGAGTTGACTCTCAAAGAAAAATTCCCAAGTACGACACCATCTGATCCGTTCGTCTCACCTAGACATTTGTTCCTGTTTTGATAAATTGGCACCTGAAACATAGGATTACTTACCTCGGCCAAAAAGTGCATTTCTCTATTGTAAATCATTTCAGACTGCAGGAGTGACTTGACCGCCTGAAGCGTAAGCGAGTCTCCATACGGATACTATTAGGAAGATAAACCACAACGAGATCTTTACGACTGGGAGGACCTCTCGAGCAATTTGGTTCCACTAATAGAAAACATTTAAAGTATCAGATTAAAACATCATGCATCAGAGAATCATGTCATGAATGGCCAAGTTTAGTTAAAAGTCAAAATTTGCCTGTTTACATCCGTGAATTGGAAAGCAAAAACCAAGCGGTGCGCTTCATCGTTTAAGGTGATAATGACGAGAAAACCCAACTGTTTGCACAAATTCAATCACAGATTGAATGACCACTGTGGTAGCCATTCTCACCTGGTATATATTAGTTTTCCTGTTGAGGATCTTGATATTAACTTCACCTTGATGTACAAATCGCAGTCGAGCAGATGGATTTCACTTCACTAGTGACTGAAAGATTCGAGGCCTTCAAAGCGAACTTTGCAATGCTCAATCTCAAAAAAATACAAGCTCATCAAATGAGAGCTCCAGTAATGAAACTGCACATTCTTTTAGGTGGTTTTTTCAGTCCTTTACATAATTGCGGCGAGAAAACTGAACTTAAAACTGTGCCACTTTACAAAATGGAGCACTTAAATTTCGAACCCCACTGTTAACTTACTAAGTGCATAGGGTTAGAACTCTATTCAAGGATACTAGGCTGCACTATGTTAGCTCAGCAAACTGATTGGTTTGCGAAAAATCGACGAAAATGACTTGATAGAGTTCTGGACTATACCTGTGTGCAGTACTGAACTCAGTAATATTGATCTAGAGCATCGTGCGGAATATCGCATGCGTTCTGCACAAGTTCGACCGTGCCTGTGCAGCTAACCGGATGCATGCATATACCATCCAACGAGTACGAAATGTCCCGACGTCGTATGTTTATCGTGGAAGCACACAGTTTGCACGGATAGTGCATGCTGAACCCCAATCCAAAACCATGATCAACGAAACCAGCTAACATTGGAGGCGTTCGTCCTGTATACCGTATATGTGTAAACCGACAGAACCCTTACATAGTGGTCCTTCATTAAAAACTAATAAAAGCCAAAAGCGATGAGTTTTCATCAAAGCCTTGAGCAGCGTTGTATTCTTATGAGTAGGGGGGCGAGATGGTCCAAGTGGTTAGAGCGCGAATTTACTGACCGGAAGGTTCGCGGTTCGAATCCGACCTCCGCCACTCGACTTCCCCTGTCTAGGCTTGGGCAACTTGAAACTCATCATCATCAATACAACCTGTGCGGAGTATGTATGAGACTAACTGCCAGTAGCCAGTCAGATGCTTCACGGCGGAATGTAACATTGAAACTTCCAACGTTCACCGCTATTGTAAACATTCTCAGATCAATTGATCTGCATCCGCCAATGAGTGTTTTTGAGCTGGGTTCCATTTAAATTGCATTACTTTCGAAATTCTGTATATCATGGTGGACCAGAACGTTCTGACATAATTAAGATTATTCCGTATGAATATGAGGGCGTAAATGTTTGAAAAATGACCCGTCGGCCAAATGGACTGAAAGAAAGCACAAAACCTGAATAAATTAAATGAAACTAGCTCACCTGCGATGTACGTGCAAAAGAATCACCGTCCTTTGGTTGAGTAGTTGTCGGCTGACCGCGTGTTCGTCGAGGCCGCTTTTTGGTTGGTCTGGACCTTTTGACTTGTTGTGCATCTGAGTTGACGTACGCCTGTCCTCGTCGCGTACGAATGACATCAGAAGCAGACCTTGCTCGGGACAGCTGCATTTTAGACAGCGAACTCGGACCAAAAGGTGAACTGCCATCTTCCTCTGAAGAATTTTCTGAGGGGCCCCAGTATCCACGCCCGAGTTGTTTTAGACTAACACAACTTTTAACTGACGCAGCTGCATACTGCTCGCTGACCACCGCAGATTTGGCTATGGAGTCGTCATCCACGTCCGAGTCGCCGCTGAAGATTCCGGTTAGCATTGAAATTGCCCCAAGAGAAAGGGCATCTGCAAGACTTTCCGGTACTTCAGCGTCTACCCCCGTAGCCGTCGATGACAACTGGAACACACTCGAAGATATATCACTTTCCAACTTTTGGTCGTCCCCGATACTATGAAACTGTGAATTTGTTTGGACCAGAGGAGTTTGACCAGCATCGTTCTCGTGCTGTGTGGAGAAAGTACGCTGGGGTTAAAGCGATTTAAAATGGCCCTGTACATATACAAGCGTAGCAATCAACAAAAGCAATACAACAAAACAAAAAACAACACCTCTATATTGCGGTTCTTATGCCACAGTCCTTCCGTGACTGAATCTAACCAACTACAAGTCAGAAAAACAGAGACGTTTTTCACCATTCATTGAGTATCGTTAGTGCGTATGACGCTCCCCAAGAGGATCACCTTGTGGGGATGATGATATGGGCTCCAAATGATCGATCAAACAATATTCTCTTACAAGGAATGGGGTCTGTAGGATAGAGAAACAGCTGTTTCGCCTCACTTCAAATATTCAGTTACCGAAATTAAAAACAACAAAATGGTTGTTTTCCAACTGTCTCATAAGGGAGCACTTAATTAAAATCCCTGGAATCCGTTAACTTTTCTCCGTGATAGTACCAATCATGCCCCACAAAGTCACGTTTTTGTTAGACAGGGAGTTACACAATGTGCAGTATTTTGCACTTTCATCCATCCGAATTTTCAGTCTTCAGTGAACATTTCCCACTGGAAGTCATGCCATCCCGTTTCTTCCTCAGTATCTACAACATAAACCACCGACTTCGGCTACTCACACGCAACATGCGTCATTGGTGTTTTCAGATACAATTCAGGGCTGCAGTATATCCGCTTTAGGGCTGTGTTTACTCATTATTCAGTAAACTGACAAAATCGATGGACGTGCAGGTATTTCAACAGTGAAATCTCCTCTTAATTCGATCAGATTGACATGTTGCAAGTTCTTAGATTACTTTTAGATGAACGCAACCAATTTTCTTCCACTTAATAACGGTGGCATATGAAGGTCTTTGAAATCCTAATACTGGAAGACATTTCTCCTAAAAGTCGCTAGAATTCGTTCACTTGTATTAGAATTAGAATTACAAATAAGCCCAACGTAGCTCATCCACCCTAAGTGTATGGGGCATAATGGTCTAAGAATATTCTGAAGGATACCGTAAGTAATCAACTACCCTACCCTAGTGAGCCTCATCGCTGCGTATTAGCGGTGCCGACGAATTCGTTAGCGTCAATATGGTAAAGTAAAATATGAGGCCTATAGGCCGAAGAACCTGGTTCTGTAAACAAACCACGTGGGAAAAACGGAAGAACACAGTCGGTCTCCTCTAGGATTTTGGTACACCTATCTTCAAATAAGATTACTGTATGTCTGAAAGAATGTAGACTCGAACGCTACCTAGGTTTCGTATGTATTAGGAACTCGGTGAATACTGTGGGCTGCCGGAAACTGCTTTTGTCCTGCATTTTATAGCATATTATAGTGTGTTGAAAGTCCAATAAAGATTTGAGGATAACGGTCGGTTATTTGCAGTCGTCTTTCAAGTGTTTGGACTGGAGTAAAGCAAGTGCATTCTGTTGAAGTAAAAGTTTTAGCTTCCGTTTCTGCACTTTCTCTGGTTTTAATCTAAAGGATAGAGATAAACCCAACCGCCACGAAATGAGATTAACAGAAGCGCGGGCGACCCACTCAACAGAGCAACACTTTTTTGCCGAGCAGCCTTTCTACAGCGATTAATGATATCGAAGAGAGGTGCTCTAGAAGGACGACCTTGAACAGGACCATATTCAGTGATGTCTGACAAGTGAAATGTAACCTGCTATGACATCTCAGTATAGTTCCTCATTTCAGAGGGTGAGCAGTTTAGCCAGTGTTGGACAGAGCGGTTTCATTCCGCTGTTATGGCAGTGAAAAAGAGGCGCTTATTCTTTTTCCTCAAAAGAACTTGAGGAGATTGGCAAAAGGTGGTCATTATGGATGGATGTCGATTACGGAGGTGTTTGGTGAGGATGGATCCTACTGAATCTCAAAACACAATCAACCAATCAATCATCTATTTAACACATTTATAAAATAGCACTGTCATAGACCGAAGAGCCGTTCAAGGCATTCCGCCCGGAGGTTTCGAAAGAGAATGCAACATTCATCCAATGGGTTTACGTGGTGTGACATGCTGAACGCTCTAAAATCTGGAATTAAGAATGGATCACTTCGGACAACGCCAGATAAGGACAGAATGATTGTGCCTGTCCCACAAAGCATCCCACTAGTCTCATTATAACTGGCTGAGCCGTGCTTATGATACATTAGAACCAAACAGTTCAGTTGTCATCAAAACACCAACATGTACTCACGAGATAACCATTGTGGTGGGTGTTGTTACTGTTCAAAAACGCTTGAAATAATTTACTTATACATGCGCTTCCATCGGCTGTATATATCGAAACATTGCGCGTTAACATGTACTTGCCAAACCAGATCCAAGAAGGGGTGTATTTCGTTTTGCTCCCTCTTAGTTTGCTTTGAGGCTGTTTACTACGATTTTCATTGAGGGGGGAAAGACTTAGAGTTGGGAACAGAATGATGTTTTAAACGTCTAGGTTTTCCCCGAACGGATTAAACTCATGCTCGACGATCGAAAGAAAAAGGCAAGCGAGCAAACAGAAAAAACACGTTTGGATAAAATTTTAGTCGCAAGTGTCCAGAGCTTTGTTGGTTCTATACTCTGGGTGGAGCACCATAGCTCATGTAGGAGAAAAGAGAACGACATTTACAATCTAATAAACAAAATCGTTTTTCTGGGTGAAACTCACGCCGATTTGCCGTAATCCATCGCTTATCACGCTCGACACCAATATTGAAGCACATTCGACTTCAGCAACACCCGTCGCGGACTGAAACTCGACCGATACATTAAACGGTGATGCTGGCAGGAATTCTGCATGAATTTCAGGTGAATCTCTTCCTTCCGCATAAGTTTCCTTTCTTCAATCGAGGGTTGAAAAGACAGGAGAAAAGCCATAATAATATAGATGCGTAAGATCAATTCTACGGGAGTTTCAGATGGAGTACGTGTTTTTTCACAATCAGAAGACGACATTATGCCATTCACACATCAAAAACTGAAATTTGACTATTTACAGGGTTAACTTCAACCCAAGGTAAGTGAAGCGAAACGGATGCAGAGAGACACAGGTGACGTTGGCATGGAGAAGCTTCTTGGGCTATGCAGTGATCTAGGACACAGCTTACTTCCTTGCTGTGAAGTTTTTTCGAAGCCAGCTGTCCAATTTCTTCGTGGGCATATGCCAGGAGGAAGGCATCAAACTGCTACATTTTTGGTTAGCTTGGTTAACGTCGCCCGATAAATTTTCTCTGAGTTAAACCTAACCACCCAAACTAATGTGCCTTCCGTTTGTGACCACTTGGTATTTCTGACGAAAAACCTCTCAGTTCCTTCTCACTGTAAAACGTGACAGTAATACTTTGTACTCTAAAGTGCAAAAATCACACAAATGAGGCAGTAAAGTTGGCTAGGTTACTTTTCATTTTACGCTTTTCGCTACAGAAATCAGTCCACCATTATTTCTCTATGTAATCTTCACAATGAAGCCGACATGAAAGTGAGATTTCTGCGTGTGTAACCAAGTAGAACCATCCCATGAGTTAATGATAAATCGGCGCGTTCTGCGTTAATGTTTGATCATGGATGTCTGCGCGTGTCAAACACACCGTCTCCTGCTAAATCAGGGTTTCGAATGTGTGGTCACCACGATGGCTCGTCTAGAACTGGATAACTTATGCGAACCTCAGCTCTCACGCTTCCGGTTGATCATCTGGCAATCTGGTATCGGAAAATCCAGAGCTCTAGCCTCATAACAACAAAAGCGGCTTGGAGTAAGAATGCAAAGAACTCAACATAAATTCTGTGTATCTAGTGTGAGAACTCAAATAATCTAACTTCATGAGCAAGAAGCTATTGTTTCGCTTATTCCGTTGTTCCAAAGACCAACATCATCGTAACGTTGAGTGGCAGTTACATGTATGTTATGTCTGTGCTGTAAACATCAGCATTGCCCTTGAATTCTTCGATGTGCGTGTGTGTACTGATATTCCGTATTATTTGTTCACTCGAATTGTTCAATATAGTGTTGTCTCTTTCCTCGGAGTCACTGAACGTTACCAGCGATTGCGGCTTAAGAAATCGCCCGTTCCCGTGGTTTCATTGGCAGTGTATGATCAAAGCAAGAACAGCTGTCGGTTGGTTCGCAGCTTGCGGCCGTGTAAGACTTTCGTGAAAACACTCATACACGAACGGTAGGTTAGTATTTCACTCAAATCTCTGATCCTTCATCTATCTGACTGCACACTTTGCGGGTTGTACCCAAAACCATGTTTTTGGATACGGGCTGACAAGCATAGGTTGCCTCGCAGTTCATCTCCTGTTTTCCGAAGATTTTGGCAAGTCATTAGCGGGAAAACTTCAAAAACGGACCCGAGAGAAGTCAGGACTGTTGGCAATGGCTCCATCAGACAGAAGCTTACCCAACTGGGTACACCAACTTGTCTTCTGATTTAATACCATCGTAGAAACCATTAGTTTCAGCGGCAAAAGCTCCCAACCTGTCAGATAGATTATCCAATGAAGCAGATCTGGAGGACACATCCTGAAATCCTGAAACCCGTGCGTCAGTGGAATCGGGTGCATTCACGAGGTCGCTTTGGAAAGAAATTCGCCGTGAAGAACCAAAGTCGGATTGCTCAGTAGAATCCAACCTCACTGTCAGATGTGGAGACGATATACTTGCACACATATGCAGTGGAGTCTAGGAAGAACAGAAATGAAAAAACCCCAGATTACGAACAGGTTCTGAAAAATCCTAATCTAGGTACTGCTCTTTGAAACCATAAAAGGTGATTTTTGCTTCATCGTTCAACAATAAATAACAGCAATCATCATGATCACTCTTGCTGGAATTGCAGCATGCCTTATGTAACCTGATATAAAACGTAGCTCCTACGTTGTGCCGCTCCTCCGTTAAGACTAACGGTAAGAAGTATACTATGTGAGCAGAGTCAAACCAAAAAAGTTGGCGAATCGACACTGTCACTGAAAAGGTTGTGTTCAAACTCAGGATACAAATACTCACCGGCTTCCATGCACTTGAAAGTGAAGGGCACGAAGAAGACTGATCCTCATCTGCGCTGTGATTGGTGGAGCTCATGGCTCCAGTGACAACGTCCCATGGACTTGATAGGTTTAAAACGGTGTTACTCCGGAGGGAGATTGGAGTTGGACACTCCGAGGAACACAGTGAGCACGATGATGATCCGGTCGGTTTTGTTGCAAGATTCTCCTGAATAGATGGCTGATTCTTGTCTGGAACGGTAGGTTTTTATAAAGAATGTATGAGAGAAATATAAAAAGGCACAGATGAATGCGCATGCATTGGACGGATCCGACGTTAAAACAAATTGCATGCTGGCAGGATATCAGACTACGAAATTTCGCACAAGCACCAATAAGGGAGTCGTTGTAAGAGTACGTGATGTATCTGAAACCTTGACATTGAGTACACAGGTCAACTGGATTTCATGAGCGAAAGATAGGTGCTTGTCAAGAATACAGTACAGCGACCTCCTACCGAGAAACTACTTCCCTGCAAAATTCCACGACAGTATGACCTATTGCACGTTACTAACTAAAAACATCATTTACCAAAAGAAGCTGAGTCAGAAATAACTTCATTCAATGGCGACGGTTAAACTTACAGCTAACCTACTTTTACACTAGAACGAAAGTAAACTACAGAAGAAAGAGAGATTGGGGAATACCCTGAATCACTGAATCCAGATTCTCAAAATGTTCAAACATAATAATGTACAAAACGAAACAAATGCGTAATAAGAGCAGAAATATCTCCTTAAGTCAATTTTGGCACGTTTTTCCTACAATATTCAGATAATCCGCTGTGAGAGGCAATTCAAGCAAATCTGGTATGGTGACATTTTGTGTGAAAACAATTAGGATGTTTGTCGCATTGTACCTAAAAGTCTTCAGGTCTTCAACTGAATGCCGTCACTTCATCATCACATTATAAGAATGTCTACACTTCATACAGAACAAGACAGACTTAGTGAATAAAACAGTGTTAAAGAAACTATTCAAGGTGACGATCGTCATCATACTGGACAGTAACATATGATCAGACAATGTATATATTCAAGCTCAGAAGTGAAAATGTGCTCGTTAGTCCTTGCAGGCTACCTAGTCAGGAGCAAGGGAAATCAGGTGAGCCTGAGTCAGAGAGTCATGAAGATGACATGGAGATCATTTCGACAGCATCAGTCTTCGTTTCTCATTGCCATGTCATGGCTTATCCCAGAGGACTCTCCCAACAAGATGCGAAAGTGAAGAACAGAGCTTCTCCAATGGACGGTGATTGGACGGTAGCGGCACATGAACCAAGGCTTCTCTGCTTCTCCAGAGATTTTGACCAGTCGAGAACTGGTCGCCACTAGACTGCAGACGACCGAGCTGCAGGGTCATAAGGTGTGTTTGCATTCGTAGCTTTTGTGGGAATGAATGCATTGCATAAGTAAACGTAGCGAACGCAGCTTCTAGACCAAAAATGATGTAAGTTAGGTGATATCAGGCGTGCCTTGTTGACGCGAGCATTGACTTCATCTGTCACCGTTAGATCAGGGGTTATACATTCGCCAAGATAGGTATGCTGGTCAGCAAAGACAAGCAATATCGGTCGGAAGTTTGGATAGAATCAGTTCAATTCAACTCATCAGCTATAAACCATGTACAATCAGCATATTGGTTCCATTGATAGATTCGATCGTCGGGAAGCGGGAGAGTTCGGGACGTGCAACCAACCCCAGGAGGCGAAAGCATGTTCAGTTTGTTCGGGAATCGGGTAGCTATGCGTTGAAGGCGATAGCTTTGATGCATGAGTGCCACTAACTGAGCGAATGGGTCATCTGTGCCAGTGTCGTTGAACACTGATGAGTTCAGTCATGGGGTCTCCATCCAGGAAGGCGAAAGTTGTCGACCCGACTAAATCTTCTGGTTATTGATTTCATACTTCGTTGCAAGGTTATTTACTGTTCACCAATCGGTCGCTTCCACTCAGCACAGGGTTGGGAGAAAGGATTTATACGGGGAGCACGGTCTACTGGCATAGGGAGTTCATGTCCTAACCAGCATAACCTACGAATCCTGAGTAATTCTTCTATTGCGGAAGAATTTCTCCCTAGGACCATCTGGCGTAACTCAGCGTTACTCATTTAATGTTCCCAGCGATGGTCAAAGGCCGACATATTTCGTATATCCTCTGCGCTTACGGTACACGTCTGTGATCCGTAAAGCAGTGTAGATCGCACTGCCGCAGTGCCAACGCTGCAGTTGACAGACAAATGAACTTAAAGTGCAGAAAAATAATCAGAGATGTTGCAATCGTAACATCATCAGATGCACTTCCGTCAGAGCTAATACAGCTATCGAGATACGGGAAGTTCTTCAGAAACCCAACGGTTTCTCATATTCAGTAGCTGTTCAGAGAAGCATGACCTACCACGTCGTGTCGGAAAATTCACCACTACATGACGGGATAATTGGTTAACACTAGCAACACCATTGCTGCAGAATTACGACACCTAATAAGCGGGATGCGTTGACCAGCCTTAATAAAGCGTGAAATGAAAGAGAGAATGACTGAACCCACCTGAAGGTGCTTGTTGATTCGTGTAACCTATGTTAATTGGCGACGCTCCTAACTTAGAAAGAGGAGGCCTTTCTGGATAAGGTTCATCCCAGGATGACCTCTCACGTCCACCGTTCAAACTTGGAGTTTCTGATCTTGGCAGAGTTAAGGGGACAAATCGATCAATGTGTCTTGGGACTAGACAGTGCGGAAGTCGTTTGCGTTTTCCGTGTTCGGTTTGGCCAATGGACGGAGTACTGAGCGCCCTGTCGACACTAAAACAAGAAAAAGGTATTGGTAAATGTGAACTATGACAGTTCCTCAGTAAATGTAGATAAGTCGAAGTCGTTCTCCGAAACGTTAGGTTAGGTTTCAAATGAGAGCCTTATCAACGCTGATACAGAAATATATATCCCCTAATTCGAAAAAACTTCGCAATACCTATAAACACGGGCTGAGGAAACTGGTTACGTGTTGACAGGACGATACGCGTGTACAAAAACGGTAGGCACCGTAGATAAACTTATTTCCATGTCAACTAAAAGATTTGGCTCCACCTACAGCGCAAGGAAAGAGGACATTGTGATTGGGTAAATGTGCGGTTTTATGACGGCAAACTGTAAACGAACTGGCACTAAGGTCATCCCATTAATCAATCTATCAATTCCGAATAAGCCAACTCCTGAGATTACGGCTGTGTGATTTTACGACCTGAAGAGAAATTACTGACAAGTCGTGTGTCCACTGCGACTAAATGAGAATTTTTTAGTATGTCAATCAAAATTTTTATTTACTGATGGCATTAAACACGATGTATTCCATTCCAAGATGGGAACGAAACACTGATAACACCACCATTAGCCAAAGATTGTACCATGTGGAACACGGGATGTGTTGTTCAGTCCACCAAGTGCTATGTGTTCACAGTACGGAAAAATTCCCGCAGCGAGTAATCATAAAGTATCTTTAGACCGGAACTAATGCACTTAGCCTTACTCAACTATTCCGATTTTAATTCACCACCTTATAGAGAATGATACAAACGGTCGAGAAGGACAATTCAACATGTCTGAAAGCCGCATTCTTTAAAATCTCAACTGGACATGTGACACGTAGCCACAGATGCTACCGATTGATCGCACTTACAGAAGCAAAACGTGCACATTAATTGCAGATTGCACTAGCGGAAATGCGGGATTTATTGCCTCACGTGTTTTCCCATGTTCTTCGCATCCATACGGGATATACATTTGTAGACAATGGTGGACGATAAATCACATACTGTATCTAATAGTATTCAGAGATAAAAAAACTATGATACACAAAATAAGACAGCAGGAAATTTCAAAAAAGCACACATGTGATAGAAACTGACTGTGAACCTTCAATGCAAATAAAAGGGTGTTTCACAATCGTTTAGTAGTACATATTACCGTGTTAATTCTCTGGTTCTAAGTCGACCCAGAGTTGGTGTGTTGTGGCCTGTATCGCCAGGCGACTGTGAAATCAAAGAGGTGAAAGACAGACGCAACAGTTGAAAATGGTCGTCGGACGCACTGTTGAAATGAGACAGCAGACGAGTGACCCCAGGCAGTCGAGATGGTCCGGTAGAGCAAGAATTGGCGTAGGGATTGTTATTGACTAACCAGTCGTGTTTCAAGGAATGAGACCTAGTCAGAAAAAAACGTTAGCAATATAGGTGAGGTACGATTTATCGTACTGGCCGCCGTGATACATCCCCTAATCTACGATAGTACATTGTGAAGTGGTTTTAAACTAACATATTCACAAGACAACAGAAAAAAATGTACTCCCAGACACCACCAGGCACTGCGTGGGATACCCATTCATCACATACAGTCGTGCTACATCTTGTGTCGCACGAACCCTGAAGTCACTCGTAGTCAGTGCAGGCCCGTTCGGTTACGAACGGCTACGAACGTGGCCCTAGTTTCTCGACTCGTGGGTTGTTCTGTGGAGAAAAAAGGCCTCTACGAGTCAAAAATTGAAATGGATACATCCTAATAAAGAAAGTCTGCCAAAAATTCTGAATACCAAGCCAGCTCTAATGCATTTCAGCAGTTTGGTTAGAACCGGCAAGATCTCTCTGAAACTCTTGAGGCCAGTGTTACATTTTCGATGCGCTCGTGATGGTTTGATCACCGATATCATTGATTGTTTGTTGAACACCAAAAAATCCGACCACACGAGGCCTTTTGTGCTCACGGGTGTCATGAGACTAGGGCAGAGAAACTGGGTAGTTTTAAACTGTTTCGCACAATATCACAGGCCTGAAGACTAGTCTGAATGACTGAACATCTAACTGGGTTTCAACCACCTCATGACAGCCTCGCGGACCCTTACTTGGATCTCGTGGTACAAGTGCTGTTAGCAAATTTGATCTCTCTCTCTCTCTCTGGTCTGGACCAACCGGGCGAAAACGAAAACCATGAGAAAACGCGAAGACGGGACCTCGAAACGAGATTCAACACCACACGTTCAGGTGCGGTCCAAAATGAAACGAGGACGCACACAGCCCAACAGGTCGCCTGTTCAGCCCACCATGCAAGCAGTTTGAATCATGATAGTTTGCCCGTCGAGGGCCTGTGTGTCATACACGCTGCCCCCAAAATTTCACACTCAGATGTGGACCCATGTTGTGTCGTGACATAGTCCCCTCTTAGTAAGTTCGTTGTAGGTATGCCCACTTTATCTACCCCTCATAGAATTTACCCTGCTGTGTGTTCCTATGGCAGTTGTGTTACTGTTTGTGGGAGCAACATCAAGAAAAGTCAACTCTCAATCGTCCCTCGTCTCGAAGCTTGCAACTGTTCAGTATGATAATGCCTGCAGATTACGAGCAATGTGGACGGTTTCGTTTGAACTTGCTTTAGAGCTTGCTTTCCAGCTGGGGAACCCAGCGGTAAGTAGTAAAAGCATGACCTGGGTGCACAAACGCAGACAGCTTTAGAAGTCACATTATCTCACTGATTAATCCAGGTGGTATGCTTTTTTGTCTTCAATTCACTCTTCCATGGATGTGACTCGTGTTGAGCTGAGTGCATGCTACTAGCACAAATTCCAGGTAGACGTTTTGTATCCGGCTGCCAAAAACCTCGTTAAGTTCCGGGGTGAATACGCTAAAGAATAAGTAAAATCATCCACTGTATCTAATTGCATGCACCCAAGTGGCTAGACAGCCTTGTTCACTTCTTTATCATGCAAAGTTCCCAAAAAATGAAAGAGGAACAAATGCTAAGTGGTCTGTTGAGTGTTTATCCGAAAATGCCTGCTGAAGCCCGAACAGAAGCTAACAACATCGAGACCGTGGAACTGCTTCAGTGGATTTGGCAAACGAGGTAAATTTTTAAATATATGGCTCCGATGGTGGTGCTACAAACGGGGTCAGCAGGCACCGAAACTGATAATATCCTCGTCCTAAGACGCTGGACACCTATTATGTCGAGGACGACCGGCCTTATGGGGAACTGAGGTTGGCTCGTGTGAACTTTAGATTGCACTTAAAACTGCATCAGAAGCGTGGCTTCTCCAAACGCTTGAAGATCGAAACATTAAAGGACACAACGATTGCGCACACTGGGGGACCCAATCGAAAGTAATTTCGCAGCCGCACTCGCAAGAAGAAATTTAGCCAAGTCATCAAAACATGACCGTTTACAATGAACGGCAATGCACCCCACAAAAAGCAAGAGAAGACGATACTAGAACTGCCAGTCTAAGCCGCTTTAGTGGGTTGTTCTGTAATGCATCAGACAAGCGGGGATCAACGAACACCAACCGTGGTGATGCAACGAGACGCCTCGACTAAAGAATCAGGTGGAAGAAACCATTTGTTCAGCCAGTTAACCATTATTCTGACTGTTTTCCACACCATTCTGACAAACTTGAAAATCACCCGGACGATTAACGATTTGAGAACGGGGAAAAACCCTTAGAATATAGCATCATTCTTGAGCTTAAGACTTCCCCGCTCGATATGGTGTAGATTAATGTGGTCAATAAAGAAGGGTACTTTAGTTCGTCAACCATTCTCGAAGAACGGAGACAAGCCAGTCTGTGATAACTCTCTGAGCATCAATCAGCCTTATCGATACAAGAGCTAAATATCCGCAAAAGTTTTGCTCAAACGGATTTCTACTGTCCGTTTATCGTTAAATCAGATATCAATCGACCTGGTCCCCCGTCCCCGGTGTCTGGTGTTGAAACCAAGACTGGGTTACCATTTTTGTGTACCTTGTCCCGGGTCGACTGGCGCCATTAGTTGCAGTATACAATAATCAGAAAGCAGCCTTATTCATGTGCAGAGATCAGCATTCACAAAGCGAAGTAAAATAGTAGGGTTTATACCCTCCAATGGATTATACATAATAACTACTTTAAGCTGAATGCACCACCCATTTGTATCGCTTTTTGACGTAGAAGTCACTATTTTTCCGGATATCACAGGCTTATTACAACACTCCTATCTTGAAGAATAACAAAAAAACAGGGTACCGAACTTGCTATTTTTTCTTACCATCGGCTCTACCTAGTGAACCAAAGCTAACGTCACACAAATTGGAGGATACATCCCCACACGACTTATTGAAGCGATTGCCATGAAACATATGTGGACAAACTGTTTTGAAATCTATCATCACGGGGCTGGCAAATAAGTCCCGTCATTTTTATAATTTGGATGGCGTTAAACGGCACTTTTGACGAGTCTAATCAGTTATGGCAACCTACTGCTCGCTAGTCAGTCAAAAAACTATCGGAGATGCGCGTTGGTCTCATCAGGCATGATGAGCTTGTGATTTATTGGTTAGTTGAAAGAAGCGACGTTTGGCGGAAATGCAATCTAACAAACAAATTTTATCGCATTTTCCTGACCAATCGCGGGGAATTTTCATTCGAAAAAGCATCGATTTATAATGTTCTTCGAAACTAACATTCATTTGTGTTGCTAACCTATTGTAAACCCTTTTTAATACTCTATCAGAGGCCACGTTTGTTTCATCATGATTACTCATACACGTGCGCGATGCATGATGCGGACAGATTTTCCTGTCCGCCATGCGCGATTTCCTAACTACTTAGTCTTAGCTTTGATGCAATTAGACTGGTACACACACACAACTTCATGCCCATACAGACGCAACAATCTTACCGTAAAGTGCTTTGAAGAGACATCTATGAAACTCTAAACCGAAGTAGTAGTGTTTCAAACAGTAATACTTTTGAGAACGGAAAAAAGTGATGCGCGCAAAGCGCATCATCTCGGCTGTCTGAGAGTGGAAACTGCTTCCCGCAGTGTGGGAACTAGTGGTATCTCCCCATTCCTTCAAATGATCATAGAGAAACAATTCCAAATTTTACACACTTTTCATAACGTAAAATTTGCTAACTCACAAGCAATTATGCACGTCCTCGGCGCCATCGAGCAACTGACGTCTAAATCGAGAAAAAAATGTCTGTAGCAGACTTGAGAGTAAATGGAACAAGGAAAACAATTATGCTTGTCTACGTAAATAGTATCGACTAAACACCAACACTAATTTGCTGCTGTTTATCGGCGATGTAGGTGATGAACGTCTTCGGGGATATGCAATAAATCGATATGACAAGGTCTAACAACAGTGGTGAATTTTCTGTCCAGATGAACGAACGAGAAAATCCTACCAAAAAACGGGGGCGGCAATGCGCGATTTTGTAAAAGAAAGTCTTCATAGTAACTTTGTAAAGTCAGGGTTCGTGTTCCCTTCGTCCACCTTCTCTGATCGCGAAATTTAAGCGTGTCAACTGGATGAAATGAAATGTTTTGTCTTATTGTTTGCCTGGCAGACGTTCGGCGCTGTTATTATTATTATTATTATTATTATTATTATTATTATTATTATTATTATTATTATTATTATTATTATTATTATTATTATTATTATTATTATTATTATTATTATTATTATTATTATTATTATTATTATTATTATTATTATTATTATTATTATTATTATTATTATTATTATTATTATTATTATTATTATTATTGTTGTTGTTGTTGTTGTTGTTGTTGTTGTTGTTGTTGCTAATGCAGACAACATCAGCGTTCCGAAAACTGTCGCGCGCAATAAGAGTGCATCGATTTCGCTCCTTAATTAAACACTCAAAATGTATTCAAATATATTTTCGGTGATTCTTCTGTGTTAAAATTTATTTGTTTTTCAAGTGCTGATCTGGGTCACTTGTTATGATAGTAAAATTTCCACAAACAAAAGGGAGGATAGAAGTAATGCTGAACATTTCAGCATATGTTGAGAATTCCATAGATAAAATAATGAAGCTAAAAATTTATTATTTCGCATGAGGATTTGAATCTGATAAACTACACTCACTTCAGACTAGAACTTCTGTATCGAATTCGAGGTAGTGCGCGAAGTGGTGTGCTCATTTGTGACGTCTGAGTACTGCTTGAGACACTTTCAGTTCCCGGATGGGCCGGTAGTGAAAAGTGCGTGGAACCATTCCCTGCCCCACTTTCACAACTCCGGGACCTGCGAAGCCGTTTTAGGGAAGGGAACGACGTTGCTCGTAGTGAACCCAACAGACCCACATTACGTCTTGTCTCCATGTTCAATGGAAGTGGTGTGTTGGAACGAAAAAACGCATGCTGTTCTATGCACTTTTTCCAAAATATTTTGCATCCGGCTTGTGTGAAGAAGCTGAACTCCACAAGGTCTCTCCCGATATCCTTAAAAACATAAGAGAATAATGTGAAAGAATTACTGGAACCAGATGACTCTTGAACCATGAAAGAAAAGGCTTAAAAGGTCTGGCAAGACCTGTAATTCACAACTCGTCCAGAAAGAGAAGTTTGGTAGAGCTTACAATCTACGAGTGAAGTCAGTCTGTTGGAAAGCCAAGTAACGCCTGAGAACGTATTCATTTTTCATTGTGAATAATCAGAAATCGATGCCTAAGGACTATCTTCTGATTACTTTATTGCCACTATTAAAAACCAACTTGTCGTCTCTGACGAAGAACACAGGAATTCACATGGCTTCGGCAAATTCTCAGCAGAGCTGAGAACTCAAGCAGACGCTCAAAAAACCTCATTTGAACCTTATTGAAGCGTTATTTCCACAAGATGCATTCGTTTTGCATGAAAGCACATCAGGATAGGAAGGACCCAGTCAGCTGAGTTGGTCCTGTATAGTAGAATGAGTCGCAATCCACTCCTATGTTGAGCAGGAAAAAATTATACAGGGAATGCAAATTAACATTTATTTTACCAGGAAAATAAAGATAGCGCGCCACTGCTAAAGTTGGGAAGTAATGTAAGCGTCCGGGGGATTTAGGATCCCTGTTTGGGAGCCGCACCCTTTGGGAGAGCGCTAATTAAAACATTTCTGATGAGGAAGGCACTATGAGATTGCTACGGGTCTGATTCTGAAGAAGTAGTATAGCCAGTGGTTGTTTGTTTGAGGTACGTGAGACCTCATGTCAAACTGCGCTCTTCTTGTGAAAAAGAAATATCCTTCGACATTCGAGAAATACACTCATTTGCAAATCAATTTGGTTTTTACGGGAGACTCAAGTGAATCTCTCGTTTATGATTTCGAAGTGTTTTCAGCAACCTTGTGAGTAGTATCCTTCGACATTGCCCATACGTTTTTCCTCAATGTTTTGCCTGCGTCTTCGAAGAGAATGAAGTGTGTTTACTTTCGACAAAGTTTTGGTCTCCACTATGAGTTAGCGAAATTCATCTCAGTGTGTAAAAGCTTTACTTGTTCTTGTCCATCGGTGATTTTCTCTTCCGAAAGGGAAGGCTCCGCCGGGAATTTAAAAGGGATTTGTTAAAAAAAAATAGGTGCTCTAATAGAATATGAATAGGTCTAAATCCGAATTTAAACTGAAAAGAAGGGAAATGATAAGTTAACGCTTCTTTATTCGCTGCTGAATGTCGGAAAATTTTCAGACAAGCTTGATTGGCTAGCATTCTTGCTGTGTTGTTTAGAGTCAACTCATAAAAATGAGAAAATTCCACACAAATTCCTCGACACCAAAATTCATTTTGAACTAGCCACTTTATTTAGGAAATCACGTTAGTTTTCGAATGGTAATGCGAAGTTTAAGAGTGTGTGGAAACCTTAACTCTACTGATGTGAAGTGCTTAACACAACCCATTGGTTGGAGTTTTTATATGAGACGAGAAGAGCACACAAAAGCTCGTCAAGGCCTAGGTTCGGGGTTTAGGAGCTAACACGGATGTTTATTATGATATGTTCATTTACTGGCGAGCAGTACACGTGAACAAATTTTGGCCGCCTGATCAGCCGTATGTTGAAGGGAAACATCCCGGACTATGACCTGAACGTTAGATGGGCATCAGTATTCAGTGAGTGAGCCCTCACGGTCGCGTAACCAGGACCACAATAGCGTGGAGAGAGAGCAACCTGAATTACCTTACTCCGAACACGCATGTGTGCGTCTCTTTGTATTGTGGTGCGCGGAACTTGCCGATTGGGTGGACAGTAGAGTCCATCGGCCACACAAAGGTCCTAGCTGCAAAACTTTGCTAGTGGAATCAAGCTTTTGACGCCAAAATATTGAATTTTTCTGAGCATGTGCTCAAACCAAAAACCACCCTAATCTACGTTCGTATATTTGCAACTTACCCATTATTATTGTCCACTGAAGCAATCATACCTCTAGCGGAAAAAGATTGGTGGAATACTGTCCTAACACCTCTGAGAACCCTAGATGTCCATATGGGTCTAAGACATTTGGACTCTTACTCTGAACCCAAGTGCTTGTCTATTTTAGTCCATCAGAGACATCTCGTGGTTTTCGGAAATTCAATCCTATTGCGCGAATACCGAGCCCCGTGGACAACTGAGCGAAGTGCTCGGGTATTGTAAACGCGCGCCGCGCAGCCGGTGCACTGTGCGATTTGGGTGAACCAAACATGACTGTTCACACGTGACAACAGTCTGATATCAAGGCTAGGTTTCAAACAGGCACACAACCCAACACAGAGACGCGCACGCGTAAAAAAAACGACCAACACACTACGGTCTCACCAATCACAACGTATGAGGACGCACTGACCAGCCTGGCCGAGTTCGCTGGTAGTTTCAGTCATCTGTCCCTCAGGCCATCCTCAGTGGTCGAGAGGTGAGACAATTTTATCTAGAGTGCCCCATTATGTAGTCACCTGCGTTTCATTATGAACCGGAAACCTAGATAGCCCAGACCCCCCCCCCGCCGGCCTCCACCGAGGTGACATAGTGATCATGCTAATGATTGCAGTGAACCATTTTAATTTGAATAAGCACCACATCAGTCGAAGACACATGAGGGTGGGGAACGTAAGCCGAAACTAACTTTCCCAAATTTATACGGTCAAAATGATCAAGACTAGCTCATTTGACCTAGCGTTTCAAGGACAAAGGATTTCTGATAGGTGCTCTTTCACAACTGAATTAAGCGACCTAAAACGTCTGGAGAAGAAAACTTACTTTGACCACTTGAATTTTCGAGCGCATGAGTATATCGAAAACTACTGTCGATCCAATCAAGATTCTTCATCGGCTAGTTTTGAGTGGCTAGAACAGCTGCACATGAAAAGAATACTATAGATATCTTGTTGCCAGTCAAATCTTATTTTTCCTTTAACGCTTTTCGAGCTCTTTAGATTGGTAATGTTGTCCACTACAAGTGTTCCATCGATAAGGGAAGATAACTCGAAGAACAAAACGAGGTGAAATTTGATACATTCTGCTATTTTTCACGACGCCATAAAATAAAGCGCTTCCTATCACAGCACCTCAGGAAAAAAGCAATGTCATTAAAACGCAGCTCCATGAAAATGTCAATAGTTGGTTTAAAATTACTGATCATCCGATTTGTTGATTGTTAGTTCTATAGCGTTTTGTGAAAATATTTAGAATTAACCTTTTCCCCAGCTTTGTAGTGTCGTCACTTTTGCAAAAGGGTTGTCTGTGGCCAGGTAATTTCTCTCCCTTACGGACACAGGTGTCGAATTATGCTCTCAGCAGATTAGGTCGAGCCATCTGCCTGTGGTCATTTGGAAGGTCACCCACAAGTATAAATGTAATGATTAGAGTAAAACAACCCAAGAAACATCCTGTGAAATGAATCGTGTGAACCGAGTGGAAAACTTATGGACATTTTACGAAAAAAGGGACAGTTATGGTGAACTGCTCTCATTCAAAGTACCGAAAGGAAAGCAAAACGGAAACACCTGATCTGTCAAAAGTTATCAAATTAATTCTTAATCTACCGAACTATGTGCCATACCACACTAATCATAAGCAATAAATTACCCCTCTTTCCCAGCTCACTTGTTCGTCCGTATGGAGTTTGATAAGAAATTTTCGTCGTTTGAAACAAAGTTTGCGTATCTTCACCCATCCGAATCCATTGACACGTGAGAAATTTCGAAACACAACGATTCCGACATAAGTGACTCCCAAATTGAAGTCCTCATCCGTGGCATCCTGTAAACATGGATTTATTGTCAATAAATCAAATCATGTGGTAGTAAACTATTAAACGTTGGATTGTGACAGACCCATGGATCAGCCAGGTTCAAGATTTATGGCAGAAATTTGAATTTGCTAAGTGGGCGACCATTTCCTCACCAGGATGAAGCTCACTTGTCGTACGTATGGAGTTTGATAAGAAATTTTCGTCGTTTGAAACAAAGTTTGCGTATCTTCACCCATCCGAATCCATTGACACGTGAGAAATTTCGAAACACAACGATTCCGACATAAGTGACTCCCAAATTGAAGTCCTCATCCGTGGCATCCTGTAAACATGGATTTATTGTCAATAAATCAAATCATGTGGTAGTAAACTATTAAACGTTGGATTGTGACAGACCCATGGATCAGCCAGGTTCAAGATTTATGGCAGAAATTTGAATTTGCTAAGTGGGCGACCATTTCCTCACCAGGATGAATTGCCCATTACTGAACGCCACTCCGAACAGGCAATTTATGGCGGAAGAAAATATTGAAAATGGGCATTTTTGGATACGTTCATTACTAGATCGTCAAATAGACAGCCACAAACGCATTCGGACCTAAATCGAAGCTTCCAAAACAACCGACCGAATAATTACAGACAAGGTTGCACTCAGACAGATTTTGAAGTCTAAGATAAAGGACGAAGAAGGTCAATGCAATGTCATTCAAAGGAAAGTACATCAAGGAAATTTTATTTGCCGATCGCCCAGAAAACCCTACAGGATCAACGCGGTAGCTTTAGGGGAAGAAGAGTGGTAAATTGACCACAAGACTTTCACGACCGCGTGATGCGTCGGTGGCCTAAAAACTCCCGGATACACTATGGAGACAGCACCATATAAATCTAAAGAAAGATTGAATCTAATGATGGACAACAATACGCAATGCAAGATGCAACGCGAGGATTGCAAAGAAACACCGCTTTGGACAAACGGAAAGAAGATTTTCAACGGGACCACATGAGAACAGTTAAACACGCCGTGCTCAAAGACTAGGGAGAGCACGAGTTTGACTGGGACGACATTCGACAAAGAAAAACGAAAGTGTGTGATTTTTTTTTCTTAGCATGGTAGCCTATCGAAGACCCCTTCAACACATTCAGACTGATCGTGCTGATTAACCGTTGCGAACAACAGAACTTTGTTACTGCAGTGCCAAATATAACAAACAGAACCAGATGAAGAACTCCTAGAAGTAGGAGGAAAGCTCAAAGACAGCGAATAAATATGAGCCCAACAAATAGAGAACAATTGAGGAGGCATCGGATTAACCGGTTAGGTGCAAGGAAAACAGTAATTTTACAGGAGAAAAGGAGGAAGCGTAGCCAACCAGTCAAACCCTAGAATATTGGACCACAACGTAATGCAATTTGAGAACGAGCCAAAAATGGAACAAAAACCACTAAAAATAGAAGGTATCCGGATCACCAAACATAAAAAACATAACAAGACAAAGCAAAGTTTGAATAGGTCTGTCAGAACAAAGCTATCCTATAGGCCAATCGAGTGTAACAGAAATCACGGATGGATCAACTGACGAACAGAAAAGCTGAGCCTCAATGAATCAATCTTGTCAATAAATACTTTTTAGATAGGCACTTTTAAAAGCTATATAAACGCCCGCTTACTGGTGGTGGAACGTTTGAAAAGCCCCGATCAGCCACTAGTGTTGCGCACTTATATGGAGTATATCATCTGGATACACCCAGTCATCGGCTGCAGTCGGTATTTATGCTATCTCATTCGACTATAATGGCATCGACTGATTTAGCTGTTCACATAACTGGATTCTTGTAACTCACTTGGACAGTGTTGAACAGGTGTCTGCGCTAGCCCTACTCAACCTCTTACGGCGAAGCATCGACACCATAATCCAACATGCTTGTATGCACCATTTCCGTGGGCACCGCGTTCTACTTCCACATGGTCAAGTTGAATTTGCATCAGTTTATCACCCCACGATAGTCTTCCTGAAAGAGGATAACCGTAACGTGAGACTCACCTAGAACCCAACCGAATCTCTAGTTTATGAGGTTTTTAAGCATCAACAATGAGAGATTCAGCTGGGTTCCAGGTGAACCCCACCATCAAAACCAAATTGGTATACAAATGAGTGTACTTCGCTAATTTCGTGCAATTTGGGTTCAATTAGAACATGAGTTTGACGGAAACTCGAGGTCTGTGGCTAAGTGATGAGCCCCGAAAGGGGTAAAACCGGTCATGGACCGTCAAACACTTTTCAGCAACCTTATGAGTAGCGTATTAAGGATAACTATACTTCACAAAGAAGTAACTCAAAAGAATGAACGAAAGACAGTTGACATACCTGCTCTGCCATGCTGTACGGTAATTCTCGGAATACGCTGTAGCAGCAACAGGCCATACGCAGACACTCATGGCGAAAATGTTTTTACACATGCAGTCAAACTATCAAAACAAGAACCCCTTTAGAATGCCGAAGCAGAGGAAGTTCTTATTTCTGAGCTCTGTGATTCCACCAATTGACATTTACTTGGATTTGCGTTGCGGCCTTAATCTCCACGTGGACAGTTTGAAAAACTTAGTTCCTGTCATTTGGCTAAGTGGTAACGGCTCCCGACGTTCGTCGTACAATTACAATTTCACATCTTGTCAGCTAGTTCAGGTTTACAATGAAGTCAGGCCATCAAATCAGTTGACATGCAGTACGTAGAGGCAAGGCAAAAGAGTGCAAGTGTAAGACTAGCGAAACAATGCACGAGGCAACAGTAGCAAACAGTCACCTGGTAGCAAACGAAGACTTGGGATATGGGTCGTTCACAGTGCACAAGGCTTAGGTGCTTTTATCGTACTGCGACCAATAAGCTGAACTGAATACTGTCAACGCCTTCCTTCGAAAAAAATCAATACTGACCTAGCAACAAATCCAGGTTGTACTATCAAGCTGATGCATTACTATCGCCGCACTACAACGTAAAGAAAAGCGATGTGTCAAACACCTCAATTTGCTCGATTTATATTAATTAGTTCAAACACCCAATACCAAGCTATCCACGTCTGAATGATAGTACATTAAACAAAAGGACACTCCCCAGCCATCAGATAAATCTAGGAGATCGACCGTATACAGACAAAACCTGTGTTCCGATGTCGTCTTCATATTGACCTACCATTAAAACCCCCCTATACGTATCAGCAGCACGATCACTAAGGCAAGGATCTTGTCACGTTTGCGAACAATTTATTGACCAGGACTGTGGAAGCGTGAATCATCACAATAAGTGTTCAAGCCGTTTGTTCGGTACAGACAGGCCATTTAAGATCAAGAAGAAATTCACTCGGTTTGGTAGAGCTCGAAGAAAGAAACAGTCAACTTGGGTAAAACAAACCTTTACGGGATGCAGAAGAACTCCGTACAGTTCCACTTTACGTGCGGCATCCAGAAGGCGATAGTCAGCCTCCGATTTTGTCAGTCCACTACGGAAACAAACAGAAGACAATAGACATTACGGTTTTCCACTGTGGCGGTGAACGCTGGTCACACGTTATCAAACTAAGTGTAAATGAAAATCTTGTGTAATGCAGGAAAGCACAGTTCGTCTGGTAACCGATTATAAAGTTCCCCAAACATATTCACTTAGTAATCGAATAAAAACAAACTATACTCTGAAGCGGTAAGGACAAACAACTCTTCTCAACCATCTCAACAATAGAAGGACAAGATTGTACTATTCAGAGTCGCAACCATCCTGCCGTTCTGCTTGCTGATCGCAATTAACATCACCTTAACGACAAGGTGGCCGAAAATCGAATGGTTAACTTTAGAAACGTTTTAATAGTCACGTGTAAGGACATCCGTTAGGGACAAAGAAAAGCCGGCAGAGCTGCATTCAAATTCGCATGAAAAGGAAACAGCCGTGGAAACAAGTAACATTAATCTCAGCCATTTGGAGTCGAAGAAAACATATGCGGGCCGCACATTCTAGTCAGGACTTTCATCGACAATGTTTACTAAAATTAGCATAGAAGAGCAAAAGCCCTACAATGAATTCCATAGACAATTTGCGTAAATTAAAGCTCAAAGGGATTAACTGCCGGCTAAACGTATGCGAAAGCCTTCTAATTAGGAGACCGACTGAATGAGATGCATTCGGGAAGATGCGCATCACGTGGTATGTGGAAATTTGGAACAATGAGCTGTTTTACTCATAGTCGAACTCGTGTGACAGTTGTATAAACCTTCCGCATGAGTGGAGTTGCAACACACAAGCTATATTGATTGAAGGGGTCTTTAACCGTAAGTTGCTTCGAAATAGTCTGGTAAATTGGAGTCATGAAAAACACTAATAATTTAATCTAATAATTTGGAACAACAAGAAGCAGAAGGTACAGTAAGCCATTGGCATCAAGGACCGAAAACTTCGAAACTTTTCTGATGTTCGTAAGGCCTGTCCTGCAATTTGCCATCTGTGGGGCGAAAAATATTAAACTTGCAAGTAGTACTAACTATTCCCTTTGCACAGCAACTCCCTCCACGATAAATTTAACCCTTATCGGACCTCGTTGCTGTAACTTCCGGCTTCATGAGATGAACTACCAACTGCACCGAAGTACAACTCAATATCTGAATGAAAGAAAATTCGTGTTTTCTCGGTTGTACAAGTAATGGTGCTGGTAGCTGTAGGCAGGAAACACGTAGAGGGATGAATCCTCCACCTTTTTGGGGGTGCCTCGCACTTGGACACGTTTTTGGATTTCATCCCAATATGTATAGTCATTATAGAGAATCCGTTGCGCCTCAAAACGGACAACAAACAGTATTACGATGCTGAAAAATCCCCAGACTCCGCTTCCAGGTGGTGAGTTCTTGTGCACCGGATATAATCGCTTCATTCACTTAGACTCGCTGATTTGTAGGGGAACGACTGCCAACATGCTGCCACAGTTATGTATTTTGCCGAGTTGTGAAGACAGAACAGTGCGTGGACACCAACTATGCTTTAACTGGATCAATTTTGTCTCAGAGCAGCAGAGCTTGGTGGTCAAATCGCCGCTTGTTTCCGTAACTGATATCAGCTGAATCGAAATAGGAAATCCGCAATCAGTTTGTATTACTACGCAACAGGAGCAACATTTGAGGTCCCGTTTCCCAAGTTGGTTGTGAGCTGATCTTTGTCAGTAAAGGCGCACTTTGTTGGTACTCACAACCTAAACCATATACCACCCTTCTGACTATTTACATGTAGCGAAGCTAATTGACGCGTAGACATTCGCTGACGTAAGAAACAACGATGGTAACTACAGAAGAAAAATCACCATGCTCAGCTTGGCCAATAAAGTATCACATGGCGGTCTGTGAGAAATGAAGCCCCGGAAAGAAAACTGTCCATTTCAGAATGAGTTATAGAGATTTCGTCTACACAGCAGCTACGGAAGATTAAAACTCGGACCACTGATTTGAAGGCTTGGGAGAGTGAAATTATCCAACTGAAGTGGGGGCCCGGTGGGATACAAAAACGGTTACAGTGTGTGAAAGCTGACGAAGAAACCCCAATGCCTCCGAGCCAACAACACCATAATTTATGACATATTGCTGCGTACGAAGGACGTAAAATGAGGAAGTGAAACAGTGCATCACGTTGACAGGCAACAAAAGCCTGGCTGTAAGATTTAAATCTTGATATAACATCTGAGGTCAGATATTATGCGGTGAGGCGAGTGGAAAGTCCGCGGTCTCGACAATTACAGAAAATGACGACTGTAAGTTAATTGGCTGTATCTCCTACGCAGGTGTGGGCACCCTATTGACGAAAACAAGCTATTTTTGAATGCCATCTTTTGTAAGAGGGCGAAGAGAAGTTTGAAGAGAAGCGTTCCCATCAGACCTCAAGCTACACGGTTTTCAGAAGCAATACGTTCACCTGACAACAACAGCAAGCATAACACAATATAATAGGTTTGCATATCAAGCGTTCAAACTTTTTAAAGGTCACATATCTCTTCTGGATTTCTTTAAAGTTAGTGAACTCATGTCTAGTGCCTCTGACCTTTATTATGTTAAGCATGGATAGAGTTATTTCTGCTTGGCGTTTGGAAGAACCGAAGAATTGATGCATCGTATTCAGGGAAACTTCGGCTATCCCGATTAAGTAGCGTTAAGTAGCGTTGGTATGTAGACTGTTCCGAATTACCCACTGGCGATCAGCTGATTCAAAGTTACTTAATCAATGTCCAAGACAGCCTATTGCATTGGAATAGACACGATCTGTTGAGATAGGTTGAGGTTAATTTCACTGTAGCAGTTGTTCACTGTGCAGCGACATATCATGACATGTCAAGAGTTAAAAACCACCCATACCATATCAAAAATGTTGTCGACTAAAATCTCGCGGAAAACGTTCACGAGAGGATTTTCCTATTCTGATGAAACACAGTTGTTCGGACACAAGTGACAAACTGTACAGATACGAAAAGCACGTTTATGCTTGTCCGTGTTCTCCATCTCCCATCACTCACCAAAGTGTATCGAACCACCCTGAGTGATCTGACTCGTCTAAATACCATTTGTCATACTTCACACAGGTTAGCCACAAACACGGTGGGAATTTCCTCTGAGAAGGATGAGTTATATGCTGATATATATATATATACATATATATATATATATCCAGATAACGTGAATATGGCCGCAGAACAGTGCGGACAGAATATTCCACAGCAATAACATTGTTAATGAAATATCCCGATATCAAAAGCCATTAGCATCAATCGGGTAGCATCACGGCTGTTAACTCAACGCTGAGTTGGACGGGGTATGGTGAAAGTCACTGACCTACATAATCATGACAAAGTACCAACAAATATCACCTCGCTGGCTATTGGTGTAACCAGTCATCTTCATCTCCATCATCACTGCCTAAGAACTAAAGGCGAGCAGAAAGCGAACCAAAACAGATCCAAACTGCAACGTCTTGTTTTCATGAATCTGAAGCGCTTCATTCAGTCTAAACCAAAATTATCCACGGGAGGATAACGAACGGCTCTGATCGCACACTTCACACTTGACTTATCCTGAAGCGAGCGCCGCCTACTAAGAAGGGAAACCCCCTAATCATAACCACCATTCCTACTCGACAAGAAACCGTTGTAACCGCAACCATAGCCCCGTGTAAATGTTTTACGCGTTGAAAAGTACACTTGAGAGTGCGTGAAATGATATAGTATGGGATCACTCAAAAAGAAGCTAAAAAGTAGTGGCCACAGATAGTACATGAAATGGAATGCTCCGAAAAAGACTTGGTTAAGACTTACATTAGTGATTGATGTAACTCCATCACCCGCATTAGATACGAGTCCGGGGCCGCACGTAGACGATGGTGCTTGCGGAGGTATGCATAAGATTTGCAGTCAGTTTCTTTGTAGTCACCAAACTCAGCTACAAAAGGAATTATACAGAATGGCTAACAAAATATTAAAAGGACATCAAAAGGGTGTTTTCCGCAAGAGTGGTTCAAGGGGAAAGCGGGGAACTCTTGTATGATATCCTCTGTAAGGATTAGGGACATTAAATTGGTAAGAAAGCGTAAAGCAACCAAAACAGCCTTTCTGTACATATCTGTCATGCTATCTGAAGGGAGCAACATGGTCGTACTGTTGTTAGGTTGCCAAATCCTAGACGAGAGCGGTTGAGAAGCATAGCTTGGGTTCGAAACATGGCAGTAGGAAACACAGGTCAGTGCGTTCGAATGCAGAGTCACTGCGAAACATCAGGGGAGTTTGGACAGGCAAATGTTGACCAGAGCGTTCAAAACTTGAAGCCGAGGAGAAAATATGCAAAGTGGAAGAGAATTTCAAAGATGAAATGCCCGCTAAAAATGAGGCAAAATTGTTGTGTTAGGCATTTGGGCAGAAAAACTGGATAGGTTGGTTAAATGAGCGTAGGAATTTTCAGCGACTGAACGATTGTGGGGGTCAGAGGGAAGAACCGATTTCAGTGCAGCATTTTTCGTGGTATCGACGGTTAAATAAAAGAGCGGCGACAAATTCAGACAGTGAAAGAGGGCCTCTATCGATCAAGGAAGCTGAATAATTGGTACAAGTCGAAGATGTGTGGAGGAAGCAGTACTGAAAACATCACAGTAAAAATTCATAGTGGACGCATCTGGAGTTTGTGCAACAAATGGTCGGGAAGGAAGTAGGTATAAGAACGAAAAACAAAGGCGCTTTGACACAGTCATTGATTCCACAAGCGAGGACCAACTGAAACCCTTGGAATAAAGTAGGCAAACGACGAGACAGTTGGATGAGCGAGAGAAAGGATTAGACTCAGCAAAAGTGGGAGGCTGGTAGATGAACAGAAAAGAGAGAAGAATTTATGAATCTGGCAGGACTGAATGTGACCGTGTTCAACAAAACCCATCATCATCACCGTGAACGTTATATCACTGTTCAACACCGATGCTTTGCTGGCGTAGAGTTTATCGCTAGACGTAGATGTCACGGTTGTACGTGGGCTGAGATACTGTCAGGGTGCCCACACCTATACAGGAGGACCCACAACCAAAGCCTTTGGCTCAAACGCCTAACCGTAAGACAGCGGTGTTTGGCGGAAATACAAAGGCAATGCTACTTCTACGGAACAAGTCACCACACCCCAACGTGGAGAACCAGGAGATTATTTGTCAAGCCTTTAACCATTGACCAACCTGGTATGAGAGACTGTGAGTGTCGCGGGGACACCTCTCAGTATAGCTCAATCTGTCGCTGTGGTGCGCAAACCGTCGCACCATGGTAAGATCCATTCTCTTTGTGACGGACCAACAAGCCTAAAAAATGAATGACTGAGTGATGAAAACCTGCTATACTAATGACATGCGCACATTCGCATAGATGAGGTTCATCTATGAGTAGAATAAACGGAAGAAGAGACACGGAGTGTGGAATCAGCTGCAAAGGTGTGGATGCAACCAAAAACAGCAGAAACGAGATCTTTCAAGAACAAGCGGGATTCTGTGCAAGGGGCTCGTCCTCAAGAATGCCTTCTTTGACCAAAATTTGATGGAGGGCGATGCAGAGAGGGGACTGACTACAGACAAAAACTTCACTTTTAGGATAGGATCAGTGGCGCAAAGTGACCGTAAGAAAGGCGAGTGAGATCATCGTTGCTGGATAGCTGTGCCTCAGTGACGACGAGAAGAGATGGGGCAGAGGATAATATGACGTACCGAAAGGAGTTACTGTTCGTGTTAAAAGTCACCTCTCTTTTTGGTAAGTATTGACTTTATTACGTATGGACAAAACTAGTATACTTTTGTGCATACTACGCACAAATCATCCCGCCGTATGCGTGGACACAACGTCCAGTTGTGTCCAAAACGCTGGAAGACAATTTATGGCGTAGGCCGTATAGAGGTATTCATGGAGTGCTGGCATTTGTGTATTCTGGGTTCTCGTCTTTTTGGGAGGTTCTGGAACACCAATCCTATAATAAATGAAGAGCTGTGGTTATTTTCGCTACTTGACCATATATGGTCCTATAAGGTGATTGTGAATTTTTTGAGGATATCCTACAGGAGTATTTCAACCTTGATTCATGTAATCAGGTAGGTTTTTACTTCAAACAAGGGCAGACGAAGACCTGTGCTAGTGCACATCGCTGTGAAGTAACCATGAATAATAGTTTAGTTGTAGCACCCTGAATAATGCCCTACCACTCAAACAGAGCACGAGTGTTGAGCTACTGTCCACTACCCTAGCCTAGACGACGGAAGTTGAGGCGCAGAGGTTGGGTTCGAACCACAGATCTCTCGCATTGACCATTGAGTTATCTCAAGCTCGAACAAATGAATGTGAATGACACCGTAACAGTTGAAGCCATAAAGTGCCTTGGAAAGAAATTCAAAAGCTCCTAATTTCCTTCATTACGGCTACTCAAAATAAAACCAAGTGTATATGGTCGGAACTATTTCCTCGGTTCTGAAACTTCACAACAGGGTGTTCCATATGTTCAAGCAGGCTTGTTTCCTCGTCATTTGAGTACACTCTTAGGAAAATAAACCATAAGAACAGGCTTTTGATCCAGTTTCAAGACGTCAAAGATTCCCACTGCAATTTTCGATATCAGATTCATTATGCTGAACTGCGTACAGATTTGGAAAAAAACTTGCAATAGGTTCATTTACCATTTTCAGTTAAACGGCTTTCGTAATAGCACTTGAAAACATCTGTTCCAGATCTATGAATATCTACAAAACGGCACACACAAAAACGAGAAATTATGGCAGATTTGGCGAAAAACGAGTGGTAATTTATTTGGAACAAATCAATACCAAGTCATATAATCTCGGAGACAAACGTCCGAAACAGACAACAGCAAAATTTATCAAAGCAGCCTTCGCCCACGATTGCTCAAACTTGTCCAAAAGGTAGGTGCAATAACGAACGGATAATATTGATTGGAAAAGACGGTCGGTACGGAAATATCGAGTCCAGCACCTTGCTGCTTTGAAAGTGAGGTGACTTGGATGTTGAAAAATCAAAGCGAACCTTGTCAAAAGTCATATACTAACACCTCAAAAAATCTTCAAACTCAAGAGTAGTCAGATTTTTTAATGTCATGGCTTTCTTCATACTGCTTAAGGTGTAGAACGAAGAAACATTGGCCTCATTCCAGACAACCAAATGTCGTACAGCACCCGTGTTCTGAGTGTTTGATTCTATCAGCCAAAAACAAATCTGTCTAAACAGCGCACTTTCCCCTCACAACTGCTTTTTGAAAGGAGGTATCTTTGAAATGTTCGTAAGAGCTTTTGAAAACGAATACTCGCATCGACTAAATTCCACGGTCATTGTAATTTTCCAGGCACAACTTCCGTGAAATTATCCTGGAAAACTGGAAGCTTTCGGCCTGTCAAACCAACTTAAGAAACATCCGCTTATTCGTTATATTCCCCATGAGGTTTCCGACGACTAGCGAAATCATAAAACTCACTATGCCTATACAGCTGACAACCGTTTCAATACAGTAAGCTGGGCTGGCAGTCTTGTGGAATGTAGGTAGCTCGGGTGCACTGATTGGTTGTTGGTCTGTTCGCCGAGCTTGGCAATTGGATTGCAAACGTTTCATCACCAGTCGAGGTGACATCGTCAATGCAGGGTTGAGTGAGTCCAATCCAACTGGCGGTGCAATCCAACTGCCAAGCTCGGCGAACAGACCAACAACCAGTAAGCTGGGCTAAACAGGCGCTTTTGAATCCGAAGTCTAGAATGAGTGAATAACTCTAATTGTGTTGAAAATTTTTCCGTTAAGTCGAAAAACTTGCAGTTCAATAGCACTGAAGCACGCAGCGCTTCTAATTGTTTCGATGGTAATCCTAAGAGCTCCGCTCGCGATTGCTTTTTGAAAGGAGGCATCCCTGAGTTGTTCGTGAATATCGCTAGTTTTGTTGAAAATTTTTAAGTTGTGTCAAAAAGCGTGCAGTTCAATTACACTGGGGCACGCGGCACTTCTCATTGTTTCAGTAGTACTCCTTCGGGCTTGTGTTTCCGAAATTGAATTCTCTTTCTTTCAGCTAGATTCCTTAAGGATTAAGAGATGTCCACTGTATAGGCCCAAAGTAACAATTTTTCATGGGTAATAGAAACAGATTCCCCGTGATCCCCCGTACATCGGGGCATATCTATTAAAAATAAAGACTTCTTTTTCTCCATCTGCTAATGTGTTTGTGTCTGAGAGTAATTAGGATAAGTTGCACCCGAGGTACGTTTTTATGGTTAATCCTCAGTGAATTCGCCACCGAAACTCTCTTGGCTAACGTCTCACTGGTCATGCAATTGTCTAGCTTGTTGACACCAAAGAAAGGCATTGCCGAGTGGCAATACCACCTCACCCCTAATTGAATAAACTGGTGTCGGATCCTGAGTCTAAATGGTGGGAAATGCGATAGTCATGCCAGATTTACAACACTGCAAACCAGGTGTGCGAACAAATCGCGAACGTTTCTTGTGCAGGACAAAAACCGGCCGTGACAAAATAATTTTTACGCGCGTCTCATGCGCTCTTGACTGCAATCCACTAAGATTCTATTCATCCATATTTTCCATGAATATATATATATATATATATATATATATATATA
>NW_008751917.1:598937-622237 GCF_000715545.1 Opisthorchis viverrini | reverse complement strand
TATTTTCCACGAATATATATATATATATATATATAGTTTTCAAAGGCTTTTTCATGAATATATCTCACAGCTGAAGTTCAAAATTCCTTACCAAGGGGAAGTATTTTTCACAACTTTAAGTATACATGGAAACCACATCTCTGAGTGAGTTTCAGATATATTAGCTATTTGTTTCTCAGTATAATTTTAAAAAATATTGATCTGAGATGACAACTGGAAGGTCACGAAAGATGGTTATGGTAGCAGCTTATGCCCGGTTCATTCCGGAGGACCTACCGAAAAGAGGTAGCATATCGCTAAAGCTGGAACACATTCGTAGGATACTCCAGTTACATCGAGTGTTCATAGATGGAGTAGTGGTAACATGCTTGCCTCGCAAGTCAGATGTTCGGCAATCAAACAGAGGTTCCACTGAATATGTGTACTGTCAATGAGCTCTGCCGAGAGCAAAACTCGAGTTCAACGCCTCTCTTCTTCGATGTGAACCAGCCAGAATGACATACCTAAGACAGCAAGAGTACTGAACAAGGAAGAATGATGTGAATATAAATTTTACACATTCCGCAATTCAGTTAATTTGCTAGCCACACAAAAAGCTCCCTACCATGTACAGTATGATGTTTGACACAGAAGGATGCTTCATATGGAGTTACACGAACCAAATTTCCAGAACTTTGGGCAAACAGGTATACCAATTATTGGGGAAATTCCCAAATGTGTGGGAAACTATCTTATATAATTGACATACATTGTCACTTTTAAGAAGGTAAGCTGATATAAAATAAACAGCCTCAAAATAAGAGAGACTCACATTGCACAATAAACGCGGCCAGCAGCAGGCTTGTATTGCGGTTGCTGTGTAACAGACCACGGAAGAAATCTCGTTTAATTTGCGCAGCAAAAAGGTATCTGCAAACGTAGGTAAGAAAATTCTGAAGTAGTCTTATGAATTAATGGATTATCAACAATCTCATTGTCGGGACATAAATTACCGTGGACCACATAGCTGATAGTAACAAGCCGCTGTGGGTCACATAGCAACAGGTCATTCAGGGTGAGATCTAATTAAACAGGTTTACTGTCAGTTTATTTTGCATTTGAAGATCAGGCGCGTTCAAAACACACAAAGTTGAGGAAGATCTGCTGGTCAGTTAAACTTCCGGTTTCATCTTATGAAATTGCGAGTGGGGGATCATGTGAAATGAGAACCGGATGGTGTAGATGGATAGGTTCGGTACTAGTAGCGTATACGAAGAGAAGAATGGATTCACAATAATCGAACTGAAAATGAAGAATTCTCTGTAGTTCGGGATGCTATTTGTGTAGCAGTTCCCATCCACGTGGTGAAGCTGAGGGAAAAACAATCGATTCCCACGCTGGGAGGAGCGGTGATAATCTGTTACCGGTTTACTGTGAAGAGAAAAATAAAGAGTAATGCTGCTCAGGCAACCAGTGGAGTTATTTTGACTAATTTATCTTATTTTCCGGCTCAGTGGCTTGCAAATACAGCCTAGTTTTCAATATGTTACTTAATTAAACCACCAAAAAGTAATAAAAAACAACCCTTTATCTGTGAGGACTTGCTGCTGTCTGGGGACTGTGTACAACCACTGGATTCCAGTTTCGATGTATAGCTTTTTCGAAAAAAACGAGTCGTTCCTCGGAACAGGAATTATATCCTGTGAGGTTCTCAGGAGTTAATTTCTTTGACAGAAAGTACTGTATTTTAGAAACGTTCCGTCTTGGACGTTTCTATCGCAGCAGCATACTTGGTTGATCAAGGAAAAATCATCGGTCAAACTGGTATTATTGTTATTGTTCTAATGTATCCTAATTGAAAGAGAAAGTAACCAATAGATCGTGCGCGTTTGTTCCAGTACTGTCTCTGGCTAAAAAACGCTGTTCTGATACGCTGTTTTGCGTTTATCAAGGCTTTCAAGTGTCCAACACGCCCATACCAATCGACTGGTATGTTTCAGTGAGTGGTCTGTTAGCCGAGCTTGGGAATTGTCTTCTGGGCAATAAAAGAGGACACGATCATCATCGCGAGCAGTCAGGTAAACAAGGTCCTAAAGGGTAGGTAGACTTCACTGTATTTTGTTTATTCAAGAATGTCTCACCTGGCATAGTCATCAGCAAGGAGATGGGGATGAGGAACGTAGTATTTGACCGAGAACACGAACTCCAGGGAAGTGGTGTTCAAATTTCGAGCTAGCTTTGCCAGTCCTTTCCCATGATCTAGCCAGCACTATAAATATGAACAATATGAAGTGTCAATAATTAGCGGCGCCTTGGAATTACAGCTAATCAGATCTCTTTAAAAATCAACAGTAGACAGCGTGCGAATCCGCCAGCTGTGAAGACAAAGAGCGTCAGTTTGAATCATTCATCTATTCATTGTCCTTGGTCAAATCAGCCAGTCAAAAATAGTACGTAACAAGCTCATAACCGTTTTTCCGTATTCTGCTTCACTCTCGGTGGTATTTCTCGACCTGCACTCGGACAAGTCTTCCGAGTACCACACAGCTTCTATGGAAGATTCACAAGTTTTTATCAGCATCCACCCTCGGAATTATAAATCTCTTTGTTGACGTTCTTCTGCTATTTGTCTGAAATAAACGGTACCATTCAGAAGTGGACGCCTATCCTACCTAACAGAGCTTTGTATAGGAGCATTTATTTGTCGGGTCTAAACTAATGCAACTCTTCTCAAATGGTAATAGCATTCCCAAAACTTGAGTGTCCTTTTATCCTTGGCACAACACTACTTATAAGGTTGCTGGAACACCCACTACTGGTTCCGCTCCTCTTGGAGCTCATCAAACACATGTTCCGCGTCTTGTCAGCTGGGATACAGGTGAGTCTCCCTTTAACACCAACTGGGTTTTTTAAAATGACTAAATTTAATGAACTTTTTTGACTGTATTCTGATTGGTGATTCTCAGAGTAACGGATCTCTAGATATTTGACAACGTTGTAAGAACATTTGAGTCGCCAACCAACAAAATGAAACAGAGGAGGCATGCTTTAAAGACACCAGGCATAATTGTTACTCTCTCACTACACTTTTATGCAGTAATTGAGACAGTAAAGTGTTTTCACAACTAAATTCCCATCTTTAATGAAAGACCGCACATCCCCAGTCAACCACTAGAATGCGCACAGAAGTGTATTGAACGTTTATTCGTGGATTCGAACAGCTATATTGCCATGCACGTAACTACATGAAAGAGATCATGCCGCCAACGTATCGCGGCGAACAGTGTGCAGATTTAAGGTTGGATTATTGGCTTCCGGTGAGGCAGGTCTTACACATGCTTTTGTCGGCCGTTAAAGAGATGGCTGTTGGTTTGTTCACCGAGTGTGGAACACAACTGTTTCGTTACCACACTAGGAGATATCCTTGCTGTTCGGGTACGGTGACAAAACGTTTGCAAGGCAACTGCCAAATTCTTTAAGGAGACTAAATATTACCTGATCAGCATTTGGTAAACGCATCCAGGCTACCGAATTTCGATCGGATTACTGTAGGCTTCTGGCGTTGCCATCAAACTTCTCTTTCCCGCATGGTAGCAAGCGGAATGTGGGTATTAGTACAATCTAGAAGGACATGCACAGTCAGAGTACGGAAACTAGGACTGGCTCCACTGTTTAACTAATTTCATGAGCGTTTCTTAGACATTCTGTCATCATGAACGTTTCCTCTCCTAAAGTTCAAGTCACCAGCCGTGGTCACTGATCGATTAAATACTTTCACTCTCATGTATTCGAAGACACAACTTTCTCATATTTACCGCGGTGGTTCTAATACAGTGATATCAGTCATCTTGTCAGACTGAATATTTCTACATCCGTCACGCAGCGCACAGTGCAGTTGATCAAGATGGTTCTAATTTTAATGGTTCGGTTCAGCTAGTTTGGTTTCATACATATACACACCCAGACGCAATTTCTATCGCTTCTCGAATATCCGGGGGATGCGACCGTTACGCTAGATTGTGCTGAGAGTTGCATTTCGCTTTACAACGTTTTGGCTTTCATCCGTGTAAGGAAGTGAAATAGGATAGAAACGTTCATCTAGGAAGCAAGATAAACGCTCAGTAACCTGGAGCAAAACGATTGAATGAAACATGTGTTGAACTAGTCTTGATGTTGACTGGATTCCGTGATTTAAAAGCCATGTCATTTGAATTGACGGGATTCAACAGCTCCCAAACAAAATGGTCATGCAAACAACATAGCCAGATAGCGGCTCAATTCCTCGTACGAATATTCAACTCAGCTCATTGCGGATTACAGCCACTAACACCTGATGTGCATTCATTGGCAGCGTTGTGCATTTTCAGACTGCTCAAACCGTGACATCAATGAATCCATCGCACACAGCTAAATCCTGAGGCGCGTCAGTCAACCAAGAACGGAAAAACTACACTCACTAATAGTAGTGTGATCCTAGTTCTGAGAGAGCTACTCAGGGTTGGAGGACCGGTATTGGCAACTATTTTATGTAACTTGAGACACTGTACGAAAGCTTGCAGCTCAGTATCCCCCTGAGGAAGCCTCCATCTATGACAGCCTTACTTAGAATTAAGTATATCCACAATAAAACAGCTAGATATACGTCCTATTTTCCCAACTAATCAGTCGCTGATCGAGCTAGTTTGGGACATTCATATTCCTGATTCTAGCAACGCCATCTAATCAGGACTAGGCTATCCAACGGGAGCGAACCACAACACCAGCAACAATGTCTCACATCCAAACCATACGAAGTACACGTGATTCAAACCTTCATCCATATACTCTGTGAACTGGGCTGTGGTAAAAAAAGAATACTCAGATTGATGCGGAAATGCTGCACGATTTTCGTGTTTCATATATACAGCATACATATTACATACTCTGCTCATTTCCGGCATAGTCCATGAATGGGAAATCAGAGTAGGAAATGGAGACTCTACTCAGTTGACGTTCTAAATTATCGATGTCATGATAACCGGTCGGGCGTGTAGGCTCGTGTGGAAGAATGCAGATCCGAAGACCTTATGGATGGGTATGGGTATTCGATGTCGTATGTGGCTAGGTGGCAAGACAAATGCACTGGATAGGCAGGGTTAAACAGTGAAGGTAGTAAATGACCTTGAAGGTCAAATGAAAAATTTATCAGATTTTGAATTTCTATGCTCCAATGATCCTAACACAAGATTCAAACAATTTTAAAGGAAGTTGTCCTTTTTTGCCCTCAAAAAGCACTCAACGCAAAATCTGTTAGCACCCTGGAGTTGGGACGTTCCATACAGCACAGTAGGCCATGACAATTCGAGCAGCATGATTAAAGCATTTATGGAAATTTCAGCCTCAAAGCAGGTGCACTAACTAAAGGTAGCACGTAACAAGTGAGGGAGGCAAAACACTCACGTGATTTTCCTCCATGTCCAAAAAAGCTAGGTCAAAATATTGGAACTCTAGCAGACCGAGTTTTCTGATGACCAGTTGAAACAAGTCGTGTCCGGTGCTAGTGCCCTGCAATAATATACAAGTAAGACCATAGGGTGACCTTTTGAAAATCATCAAAATACGGGTTGAAAAAACGAAGATTAAATAATTTGGGCCAACTCATTTCATTAAAAAAACACCGACATGAAACAGCTCTGCAGTGTGTCACAGAAAGTTGGTTGAACTGTAAACAAGAAGGTAAACTTGAAAATCTTCCCACCAGGTGGAAACCTATGGGAATTTAGGATATGCGAATTGGACTGAATGGAGGTCAGGCGTAGACCTGAAGGTAGTAAACCCTCCAAGAATATATGGAAATCGTAACGCGGAGGAGTCCTATGAAGACGTAGTCCAACAAATACACGTTGATTCGGTATTCACGAGAAGCTCAACTGAATCTCCCGTTTATGAAATGCCCCAACTGAATGTGTAGCTGTCGAAACCAGTCAATTCGAAAATAAGGCTGACGGAAACTCGGGGACTGCGCCTACCTGATGACCCCAAGAAGGGCGAAACCGGTCATGAGTTGTCGAGGAGATTTCAGCAACCTTATGAGTAGGTTACTTTCATGAAATGTGCTCCCGTTTTTCTGTATAATTTAACTAAACTCTCTAAGAAATCTCATAGTAAAAGATTCATTAAGTCATTCTGATTGCAGTTTATCAAGTATAATTAGGTTACTGTTTCCTTTTGATTGATAACAATCCGACCGTACTCGAGCGACAGATAGCTCGTTACTTAAGGCCGTGTTCTCAAACCAACCCTGGTATCTTGACTGCTCCCGTCTAGGCTTGGGCAACCTGGAAATACCTCAGCCCTCGAGGTTTCTACGAAAGGCACGGTAGTTATGTACTCAACGGGTGTTACAACTGAAGGAAGGAGACTCCCCGGGAGTCTGGGGCGGATTTGGGCTCATCGTCTTTCAGGCTGTGCTTACTTCGAAATAGCCAGTGTTTACGACGGACTTGATTAAGCTACATATTGAAGGAGATCCAATTTCCACTATGTACAAAAAACGCTTGTCTCAACCGGAGTATTCAAAGAGAGCCGAACATCAGGCTAAGAAACCAAGAAACATGAAACTACTTGGAGTCGGGTCAACAAAGTTAACAAACTAGAACACAGAGGGGTCAAGGACACAGGTCATTCTAGCACTGACCCTGATACGAGAGCAGCGGAGGCCGAGCTCAAAGACCGCGTGATCATCAACAAATCAGGACACGGTAACAGATCAACCAATGGAACCACCCGACCGAACAACCGATTGTGATCGAAGGTCAGGGTCGGTTAGCAGCGCGTATACGAACACAATGCGCAACCACCAACTAATCGCTACGCTCCACTACGTTCCCTAACAATGCGCTGATTGTGTCACCTCGATTAGTGATGAAACGTTTGCTTATCGAACAAACCAACAACCAGTCTGTGTTTAGCTCACTACGTCATCTAAATACATAAATGATGCTGTTCTAGTCGTTCGTTGGATTGAACTATCAGAAATCTAATAAGATCAAAGCTGACTGTTCTCGTAAAACAGCACCACGTCACAAACAAATATCACAGAAGGCAGTAAGAAAAAGAGCTTTTCATCAGTCTTTGAAATGTCAAAGTTGTGAACATACATAAGTGATATTTCCTTACTCTAGAAATGACCAGTAAAAACATCGCCAAGACATTAACCTACAGAACAGACCAATATTTGTCAGTGCCAGATTAAGCGGCCTACACATTTACCATGATCGTGGATTCCTCCTGTTAGGCTTTAATTAGTCTGATCGGTAGTCCAGAAAGACTGCATTTTTTGAGCAAGTACCGTCGGATTGGTTCAGGCTACCATGAATAAGCCATAGTGACGTAAATTAAACATGTCGTGACAATCCTTTGCTCATTTTCTGGCTTCTTAGGATATCTTTCAATAATAGCCGTGAAGTATTTACATTAATCGTCCTCGTAGTTGTGCGCCAGTACTGACCACAGGTATATATTTGCGTATCTGAAAAATTCACCCAAGTGGAGTGGGAAATTAACAGTATACACTGGCGAGGGCTGCTCACTGCAGTTTCGTTGAAGCAACACATAGACAGGACTATGTGATTTGTAATAGTCAGCCTCCTTTTCTCATGAGTAAACCCTGTCGATGAGTATCCTGACATATCTCCTTGAACTGACATCCTGGCAGTCATTCGCTCCCTCCGGAGTTTTAGAGAAAGCCTAGTTGCCATTTGTCATTATCCTACGCCCAGATAAAAATTCAATCTTTTTCAACTACCTTTCCGTCCAATCCACAGTGTTGTTTTATGGCTAACATTTGAATGGCAATCAAGACCTCGGATGAGCTATTTGGCCTCTGATATCACCTTTTAGTAAATGCATTATGGTAGGAGAGAAGGTAATGGTAGCAGAACTTTATTAGGACTTCATCAGATTCATTGGGTCATTCGGCATAGAACTTCACTGATGTTTGGAAGCGCAAATAATGCTTCTGATGCTTCAAGATAAACTATAGAAAACAAAAGCTGCTATGGTTTTAGGGAGCATTTTATGCAACCAGATTATATGGGCGTTGTTTTCCTTTTGCGCTGCTGATTTTTGGTTAAGTTTTTCCAGTTTTTTTGCATTCAGTCCGAGCATTTCGGGTAATTCGTAGAACTTGAGTCTAACGCACGATTTTATACAAACAATGAAGCATGATGAGTACTCTGCATTCTATGAACCAGATTTTATGGGCGTTTTTTTCCTTTTGCGCTGCTGATTTTTGGTTAAGTTTTTCCAGTTTTTTTGCATTCAGTCCGAGCATTTCGGGTAATTCGTAGAACTTGAGTCTAACGCACGATTTTATACAAACAATGAAGCATGATGAGTACTCTGTTTTAAAAGATTTAGGCTTTAGTAACTGGTTAAGCCAACAACACAAATACGTCTCGAAGGGTTTTACGAGAACTGTCATGAGATTCCTTTACCCTTGACATGAATCCGTTTTGTAAGAACCACTCGGACCGCGTAACCCTGAAGCAAAGCAAGAATTCATTCGCAAATATAGCGTGGGTGTCAGCAAACGATGGCAGTCAGCAAGAAGAAACAAGCTAAATCACACCTGTTAATTACTAATACATTCATGGCTTAAGATTGATAGAATAAAGGTCCTGGCATCACGTAGCTACATTAGGGGTGATGGAGGCAAGTCCGTAAGCAGTGAAAGCGTTACCTGTAATTTGAAAACCTCGACGCTATCATCCAGGAACGTAACAGCTATCTCAATCACACCATCTTTCGACGGAGCAGCTGTCCCTTCCTTCGCCTTCATCCTTAAATGTAATCTGGAGAAAGTTTATCACAACGTGGCTATCGCATTCCGGAAGACGTAAAAATATCAACGTCTCGTGAACGAGTGTAGCGTGATTAGAAGACAGTCAGAGCCATTTGGGTGCATGTGACAACGACAAACGATGCTGACCATCCGAACTTTCCTGAAACAAGACGGAAATGTTTAATTATCGCAAATCGTAAAAACGTTTTGGATGGTTTTCATAATCGATGGAATCAGACAACCATAATAATCATGTGATCCGCTTCGTTCCACTAGATTTAACATTTCATCAAACAGATTCTCACCTCACCACTGTTACAGACAGTGAAACACCAGTACAAGATGCTGAATGTTTACTACGACGGGGAAAGATTTACAGAGAGTGGCAAGAGGGGGAAGGAGTGATAGCCTAATGGTGAACGTTCCATATCCTTATAAAGAACCATCAAGGAAAAGGTTAATTTACCTTTAAACGGAAACGAGATGAACGTACTTGGACGTCACATCGGAGTAAAACGCCATCATCTGAATTGATATAGTGTCTTTTTTCGCACCGTCTCCAAGCACGCCAGCATTAAAAAAACAGCCAATATTTAGACAGGCAACCCGGCTAGATTGTGATAGCATCAACCGGAACCGTAGGGTTTTCTATGAAGAGTCAAATGGACCCTTCCGTCGTGAACAACTTGGACTTTGTGTATCCTATCGATATACCATAAGATGACCAAAAGTTTGCACAGTTTCTCTCAGTGGATGAGAGTCTAACAAAACCAGTCTCCTGGCCACAACGTTGGATGGGTGTATAATGCAAAGGTGGAACATGTTCAAAAATAAACTATTTAGGTAAAGATATGTTCACACTACACCGGTCGTCGCGTGGAAAAGCAGCCAGGTTGCCTCCAGCGGGGTGGATAAGCGAGAATATGTGGCTACTGATGAATCCGCTACCGTTTTAATTGGAGAGCCTTACTCTTGTATTGAGAAGTGGAGAGAAACCTGCCAAAAGTGTATGGAAGGCCCACCAGAAATTCAAACAATTCCCGTGAAAGTTCTCTTTAGAGTGCACGTTTTGTAACTACCAGGTCAACAAGGAGATGAGAAGCAACGCTTGCACTATCATTATACTTTCACTTTTATCAACGCACAAGTCGTCACCTCAGCAAAAATCCTTTGCATGATGTCAAACTTATGGTCACGGTGGCTGCCTTGATCGAGTTGAATTTGGCCAGAGTAGTGGTAGTCTGGTGCACCACACTAACAGAAGACTTGTAAAATTCGGAAACATTTGTAACAATCGCACGAAGCCAATCATTTTTTCAATGATCAGAGTGCAGATATGTGAGGAATATGTCATCTCGTCATTTTTTGCTCTCAATAGCTAGACATCGCTGTCCATAGTTGGGTCGCAGTAGAAGATGGGAAGAACGAATACGAAAAAATTGCCCGATAGACACTCTCAGCTGCACACTAGTTTGGTTTTGATAAGACCGAATTCGTGTAAAAGTGAGAGTACTTGTCAAACTTTGACCTTTGGGTTCAAGTAGTGCTAAGTTTCCACGTTCTTCAACAGTTGCAAGTACAGGTTGCTTCATACAAGACCCCGCGGGAGACCTTTTTTAAGAAAACTACCAATACACTCTAGTTTAACTGGCCATTTTTCATCAAAATCATGTTGACGATCTGTCCCAAACTAACGTTCATTGATCGCCCTGGTTGCGAAATCGTTGGATCCATGAGTAATCCGTACTGTTTTCTTCGCAACATTGTGAGTTGCTTGCGTTGTTCACGCAGAGCGAGGTAAACAAAAGCTGAAAACAACAGCTTCAGATTAACGATGACATGACCGTACAGAAGTGAAGCAGCGTTGATATTGTTGTTGTAACGAATAAGGATGTCGACAGAGTCACACCAACCACTGACAGCAGAACAACCGGAAGAGAATGTGCCATATTATATGACGTTACAAAAGTCACACGTTTTATAATGTAGCAAAAGAGCGAAAGTGTTGACCCCTCTTATTCATTAGTTGATTGCCAAAGGGGTTATATCGGATTGGGTAGGACGAAGATTCGCTTCCGCAGCTATTCCGTTTAATTGTTTCTACTTAACAGTTTGGGAACTGAGGCATATATAAGTCCATATGAACGAACAAAATATGAATGACGGCTATCCGGGTGTGATGTCTTACAACTGTGAAGGGTAAAATTCACCATTTATAATGACTTTCACTGTTTAGTTCTTCAGCAAGGTACCCCAGAAAGCATCTTAACATTTGAAACCAGACCGCTTTAAATCTGGCAACGTCTTTTGCAGACAGCATAGGAGGAATCGTGCAAAAAGCGCGGACAACAGTCAGCCGTTTTCATCGAGATTTTGCACTATCAGATGTGCCCAGTCACTGGGTAATGAATCGCTCACATACTACTTGAGGAGGGACTTAAATATGTTTAATTACAATCTCATTTATGTCATCGTGATATGAAGAGTATGAACGAGTCTCTCGTAAACCTCACAGCCTTCACTATTTGCGGCTTTTTAATAAACTGGTGATCCAGTATCATAGGGATTCGGGGCCAGACAAAAAACAGTTAAAACCTGGATGGTGCTGTTTACTTGGGATGGAAAACGCACAAAAGTGGTACCACTTCGAAACAGCAGGAATATGTTCCTACACCGTATGATTCTCCTGGTTTTTTAACCAAAAGGTAATGCTGTGGGCACAGTAAACCAGTCAACAAGTTTGCACACTTGTTTTAGAAAGATAGCTCACTTGAAGCAGATCAATTAATTGCTCTCTTCATTGCATCATACTGTCCATGTGGCGACATAGTTTTGTGCAGTTTTTTCTTGTCTAAATGGTTGCATATCCACCAGGAGAGGTTAGCATGGCTCCCGTTGCCTTGGTCATTTATACGAAGAAGGTGAAGTGTGTAAAAAAAGGATTGAAGTTGAACATTTTTGCCGGTTAACACTATTAATTTTATGCGGGCCCAAACCAAGAGTATCTCCGGCATTCACATCAGCAGGCACAAACTGTTAACAATATTCCTACTCCTCCGCTTCCGTACCGGTGTTGTCCAAGTGATGCTGAATGGGGATCTCAACCAGAATGGAGATGTGTTGGGTGCTCAAGATGTGTCAGGTACCTATGAGCAGACGGCAATACGCATTGGTCATCATCTTTACGTATGAAAGAGTACGTAGCTAAACCCTCTTTTGACATCGTTTTTTTCGGTAAATCCTGTCTGTGCTGTCTTTGAACAGGTTAAAATTGAGGGGAACTGTAATGAATCATTTTTAACTTAGTAAAGAAAAAGGTATGATTCACATTCAAATGCTTCTGCCTAACTAAACAGTACCACTGATCAAGAATTGAGGGATACAATCCAATAATATCGAACCACTCCCTAATATGCAGTGCTCAGAGTAACTTATTCACCACGCAATACCACACAGTACATATGCAGTAAACAAGAGTGCCAGCACAATTTCCTGATGGCTCTTCCTCATAGTGAAAAGATGTGGGGAGCTTCTGCTCTGATAGCATCTCCCGCAAATGCATGGCTACGAGGAATGTGGGAGTATCTTGTTTCTTCAGGTCTCTGCTGACAAAAAACTCGTTCTGGCTTCCGTTACCACAATGTGATACTATGCATTCACGTTCAATCCGAATACAGTCCATACCAGATTGCACGGACTATTACAGTATTATCCCTCTATCGATAAATAGGTTTATGCACCTTGCTGCATGCAGCCGATAAGGTGACCCGGCTGACGCCAACTTGTGACGAATTCTGCGCACTAAAGGTACTTTAGATATAATATTTATGGTTGCATTTAGATGAAGACACTTTTAGTACGTCCAAAGCCAGATAAATGGACGATTAAAATCCTCATCCAAAGCTCCTAACAAAATCTGACCGTGATGCAGCGGTAGTAGGTGTGAGGCGACTAGAGTTGCCTAAATTTCAGGAGACAGATTTTCACGCTTGTTCGAACTTCCAACCTGGAAAGCCATCAGGCTGTTTGTCGCACCTCAGCCCAATGGCCAACCTGGAGGGGATGTTAACTAGGCCTCCTCCAGCGGAGCTCAATATGTTAGTGAGGAAAGCAAACCGTTCCAACAAGATAAGGTTCACCATCAAGAACAAAATTAAAAAGCAAAAAAATAAATTGCAAAAGATGTTTTGACTTGGAATTAAGTACTTTTGGGGCATTTGTCCAAAACCTGCAGACAGCTCATCGGTGATTTTGCCTTGTTTATGACTCACCAGGTGGTCACAGTTTTTGAAAGCTGCTCCTTCAAACTTAAACAGAAATTTTTCCCGACGATTACTTACAGGCCCAAATGCATGAGAAAAGTGTTGGAACTGGGAACTCAATGAGTTCAGTCAATGTGCACAACAGCATATTGATGCTCCATCGCATCATGTGAAATCCACAGACAATCTCAACATTCCTTTGCCAAGGTACCCCATTAGGTGGGTTTTCTGTCTAAATTAAGAAGTATGGGACGATTTGTCAAAATCCAATAGTATACAATTCAAAAAGGAAATTTCATTGAATAGTTTGACAGCGAAACCTTTAGGCGGCATATGTGCTGTTCAGCAGGTGAGAAAACAGCAGTGTACTATTGACCACAAGGACTCCGTCCAGTATCCACCCCAACTTGAGTATACGACGTCTGTCATTCTGACTGGTTTATATGTAAGTAGTGGTGATGTACAACCTTGCTTCTTAGGCTTCAGATCATGAGCTTTCTTTCTATTTTCCATCCACATAAATTGTTCTGAACACCTACCTTTGGAGATTCACTATCTCCCGGTGTTTCCATAGCACGCATACTACACCATCAATTTTCTCATGCATATGACCTTAAAAGTAGATATGTTGCGTACCCATATTCGCAACTAGCTAACTAGTCCACTGATGTTGTCGACCACAGTTGACAGAATACTTATCGAAAATATTAATTAAATTAAGCTGTCAATGAACCACGGCCCAAACAAGAAACTTCTTTACCCTGAAAGGTGAGATTTGGGAGCAATGCCCAATAACAAGTAAGGATACACCTCCCATTCTTATTATTCTAGATTTTAAAGTTCTCTATGGTGAGCTAAGTGTCTCTTTTGCGGGGAAGAGATAGTGCACGGAGCGTTTGTAGAACAAGTACACAAAAATCACAAAATGACAACTACAGAAATGACAAAAACTGCTACTTAGAGTTGAGTCCCTCAGTAATGACTCCTCATACTTCTGTCTACATAGACAGGAGTAGTTTGCTCGCACTTTTCAAGGGACTTTCACACCGCAATGTGTCACTCGCAGGGACAGTCAGCAGAGGATAAAATGACGTGAATCGACTAGTTGAGTTATTTATATCTCATATCCTATCTAAGTTGGAGTTGTTCATCTTGCTACTCATCATTACGATCAACAGCATTGACAGCAACACCAGCTGAGAAAACCGGTGATCCACTTCCGTATAACTGCGTCATGGAATAAGGACTTGGAATGGGAAGAAAATACGGGGCTTGGAGGAAGACCTAGGGCTAGCCCATAAAAAACACTGGGTGCCTACACGTCCAACACTCAACTAGACAATCAGGATAAAAACTGACAGCATACACGCCACTGATATCGTTTGGACGACATAACGTTTATTGTCTCCAGCCAAAGATAGCGAGGAGCACGTTGACACCGATCCTTCACCCTATCAAAATTTGTCTAGATATAGGTCTACGCTACTCAGAATTGGGCATCGTGAACAGCGCCTGACTCGGAAAGCCGAAATTGACCATACGTAACACATGGCGCAATTGTCAACCGGAATAACATGAGTCTGAATTATAAAATATGTGTGGGTGAAAGTGACCGTAGGTTTAGCGAAGTCAATGGCATTCACCTCACTTCTTGGCATTTCGGAAAAAAAGATCCGTTAATCAGTTTCAACCTTTGTGAAACAATTCCATCATAGTTTGGCAGCAGTTAAAGTGCCGTTCCTTGGGACAAAGCTCGGATAACTTATATTTGAACTCTCGTCCCTCATGGGCAGTATTCTCACAAATCGGGTGACATCACTTTGGAAGTGATCCGTGGCAAACAAACAAAAAACTAGAACCATTGTAAAGCGCGTATACGGTTTACGGGTGATGGAGATAAATGGTCACAAAATGCCATTGTGGGTCAGCCGGTTGGAAAAAATGAAACCGGCTAGTTCAATAAACCACCCAGTTATATACATGATTGGTAGACAGTAGAAGTTCAAGCAGATTTCAAATGAATATTTTATTACGTTTCTTTGATTGAACAATTTAAATTAATAAATATCACTTTGAAAATACACAGAAGCAGCTCCACCAACTCCTCGAAATCACAAAAAAGATGTCTAATAAATGTGTGCGTTATATGGTTGAAAAAATTACAATGCTCTCGTCATATATAAATTGTGCCGATGGTTAGAAACCTGTCGGCAGCGTTTTTCAGGCAAAAGTGTGACGGAATCAAGCAACAAATTAAACGGGCCCATACCCTTATACAGATTACAAGCGATGTCGCAGTACTCACGAAGCAATGTCAAAACTGTCCGGGCTTACACGGTGCTGGTGCTAACTTTTAGATTCATATTTAAATTGATGTAAGCGGAAGACCCATATGTGTATTTCAGACATGTCCTGCGTTAGAATTTGGCCATACGGTAAACAGTCATTGGAATGTCAACGGTTACTGTAGAGGACCCCTCATGGTTAGGTAACATGCTTCCAGTCTTTTGGACTGTCTTACATATACGCGTGGAAAATGAACCCAAAATCCTATTTTCTGGTGCGTAGCAACACTACTAGGGATTATGTTCTTCATATACTTCCATGGGAGGCAGCGGCATAACAAGTACCGTGTTTAGCATAGGCCCTTCAAGTGTGTACTTATGCCTCTGAGTCTTCTTCGTGTTCACTGTGCTAGGAGCCGATTAAGGAAGGTTGCACTCCCTTAGAACACATACACATATGTGCATAGCAGTTTTTGAGAGCAATTTAGTCACGAACGTGTTGCTGGGAGTTCTCATTTCTGGAACCGTTTACGTCGCTAGCTTTTGCACACATTTTAGTTGTATCTTCTCGACTATGCACAGTGCTCCCCACTCCATTGCCAGTCAACTCAACGCCGCCGTTGATCTCAGCACTGTTCTTGATCTGTAGAGAAGTTGGCTATTAACGAGCTCATAACCACAGACATTACAGTGTGCGTTTTCGCCTTGATATCGATAGACGCAACATTACCCAGATCACAAATCTCGAACTCTTATGGTGTTTCTTGTCGACCATTTTTGGGAAACAGGGTGGTCTGTGCTCAGGAGGACCTGCCAAATACGAGACCAAACAGTTTTGGGGACGGTGTACGTCCTGTTCACTGGTCGGTAATCGAGTACGGGCAGCAAGGCTCGAGAGAACTCGCAAGACGCCCAGGAACGACAGTGGTTATTGTTTGACGAGGCAACAATACGAGCGAAGGAACCCCTTAATAATATCACATAGGAAGCACACAATTCACTTGATTTTCGCATTGATATCTTCAAATCAATGGAAGCATTTGAAGCTTCTACACGTATTATTAATGGCACTGGTCCCACTCAAGATTATGATTTTCAACTATAAACACGGGCTAACTGCCTCAAATATATTGGGCTGCGAGGCGTACAATTGCGGACTGCAACAAGATTCCATTGTAAATAGTGCAGCCCGTAGATAGCCCTTAGATAGCCGTGTTATACCTTCTATCCAGGTGTACGGAAGCCGCTGGACTACAGGACCAAACCGCACCTAATAGGCTTGGATGAAAGTCTGCATCTTGTGTATCAATCTGTTATTCAGTGGAACACAATAACTCCGGCTGCTTCCTGCTGCTAACAAGCTTTTGTACATCCATGTTAGCGACCTCAAGTGGTGACAGACAAATATCAGCGTCTTATCACAGCTTCCACCAGAAATCGTGGAAACAGAAAATTGAAATACACGAATACTACTCCAGAATGGTCACATGATTCAAGCATGTAATGCCAATAATGATCATCTCCATCACGAAAGCCAATCAATCGATCATATAAACTGCAAATGTGTTAAAACCGAAGGTTTCAAGTTGTACGTCCGGGCAAAAGAGAAGGGGCAAAGCAAAAGGGAGCCGCAGCACCATACGACCTTGAACTCAAATGTCGAACATCAAGAGCCCAATAAAAGTGAAACGCCTAAAGACAAATTCCGTAAATTTAACTTGGATGAGCACTTATGAGACATAAACGAAAACTCGCAAGCCTTAATAGAATTTTCCACTTTGGAACAATCCATTTATTATTCTTTCATCAGCCAGTGATCAATAGACCAAGCCCCACCCTGAATTCACAATACATTTTCCTGCAAAATGTATCGAGTGGAATGCAAAAGTTCACGCCAAATGCTTCCATTTTGAAGCATATGTCCACAGAACAAAAATCACTTTCTTCTGCCGTCATTTTTGTGATTCGTTTTAATTACCACCCTTTGGAATTTTGGCGCACTCAGTATTCGCACAATGGAATCGATGTTTTGAAGGCTACGGCGTGAACTTGATGGAATAAAAGAGACAGGCAATTGAGCGTGAAACAACAGTCCAAACTTTTAATCCCCACCTAGACATCCCGAGGTCTCAGTATTGCTAGGAAAATATTCCGCCACGGGTTTCTCCCGGGGGTAACCTTGCTCCCGTGGAAAATGAAATTGTCTCGGCTGCTAAAAGATGGACGTAATTTGGGTGTTTTTTTATTTGGGCACACACTAAACAAACCGCAACATTTTGACGTAAAACGTTTTGTTCCGACCGCAAAAGTTTTGTAGCTAAGGTCATAGAATTGTCGATGGGCCCCTTGCTGTGGCTTCGGAAGTGGCTTCCCACGCGCTTGCTGAGAAAATTGGGGATGTATTCTTCTCATCCTTCACGGATTTCTGGAAGGCTTTAAATCAGTACATGAAAGATGGCCATGTGATCTTTGTTTGTTCATTCAGAAGCGTTCATCCGGTGAAACTAGTAGCTGAGAGTGCTTTCCAATAAAAACTGTATGCAAAGCACCGGCTATCTACTGCGGAACACCTTGCAGTCACCTCGGACCCAACTAGAAAGTTGTCTGAGTTTCTGTGCGATCAGCTCCCGATTGATCGACAGCTAATCGAATATGTTTCGGGTACCTGCAGGGCGCTCCAAAATGCGGGACACCGTCGTGTGAGAAACGGCGCTCTGTGGCCGATGGACCCGGCAAGATCCTTACCACTACGAGTGTACATAACTACCGCCAGAAGTGTCGGCCAGCTCTGCTGAGCACGTGCCACGTTGTTGGGTTTTCTTGTCGCAGGTGACATGACTTTGATCCGGGGAATTCCGTTGAGTCCTTGTCTCCCAAGCCATTCTTTTCACATGTACATCAACCTACGAACAACCTTAATAATAATCGCGGTTCGGATAAACAGACCCAAAAGTGCGAGCAGGGACAACTTAAGGTGGATGGTTTATTCCCAGCATGCTGGTGGATACTTTGAAATCAGCTTTTTTCCGATTTTCGTGACTAGCGTCATGCTGCCCGCTTTATTTTACTTACCTCAGAGTTCACACTTGATTTTGCTTCTGCCGGTAGCTTGCTGTCCGTTGTTTCACGCTTCTTACCTTATATTTTCTGGTAGCCGTTGCTTAGCTAGAGTGGGGTAACGATGCCTAATATAAAAGTTCTCATGGGCTGCCCTCTGCCAGATTTATGTGACGACAACATACCAGGAGCCCTTCCGCATAGTCAGTGCGAGTCTGGTTTATTATCAGGCAACTGTGTACTTAAGTGCGGTCGTATGCAAAATTTCGGCGTTTGTACCATGACCACTGAACTTTGACCTCCCTGCATCAATCTCCGTCTCACTCAGAACCAGCTGCCACGATACTGCCTACCCCTTTTCCGAACCTTGACGACCGTTACGGGGCTGTTCAGCGCGTCAGTGCGATGATGGCATGGCACTATCATACCCAGTGAGATGGCACTCCTGCAACTAGTTTCTCCAGAATCTCGACCGCAACCCATCACCCACCCAAGTCTGCAGCCACAACTTCCAACAGTTTTCATCCGGCCGCGTCTCTGGGATGAGCTCTTCTGTACCCAATGAATTTTCGCTCAGATTTGGCTAACCGCACTTTTCTGGCCGACGGCTAGACGCACACCCAAAATTTCTCTGAAACCGTGGTTCGTAGGAGGAAAACTTTAACATAAATTTTGAAATTTGATGGTAATTTTTCGGGCGTGTTTAGATCTTCCCAAACTGCCGTAGATTTGTTGAAATTTGTTTGAATCTACTCAATCCCCACGATATTCAAGCCCGCGACATTCATAACTTAATGACTGCTATGGCTGAGAACGCAAAGGTGGGGGAGATTTTGTGGAGAATTTAACTCGTCCGTTTAGCTCGTCAAAGTTTTTTCTCATTCAGTGCATATTAAGCCGCTTTAAAGGAGTATCAGGCGAAACATTTCGTTGTTTTCGTCCGCCAAAACTCCAAAAACAGCAGCACTTTTTTGTGAAAAAGCCTTCTAACTTTGAAGCAGGCATCCCTGCAGACGAAGCCGAAGCCGTGGAGTTCGTCGCAATTAGTAAGTTCATGGTTGATTGTGTTTACCCGGTAGCACACGCCGTACTGATTGTCCGGCAAGGTTCCATGACCGCTTGAGGGTTACTTCCTACTACACAACCATCCACGCAGCAAGTTTATTTTTGACAGGCACCCTATCAACCGGCGACTGACAAATGATGAATTAAAGGAGTGTTGTACCCATTTGAAACATGGTGCTCCGTCATCGGAGATTCGGCAGCACCTCGCCGACCACTTTAGAAAGGTACTCACTATCAAGGATGTGCGTAAATATCGCGTCAAATGTCGACCACCCTCGTTAAGTAGGTCGCTGGTTACCTTTTAGTGGGTTTCTTAGATGACATGTCATCCATCATAGCCAAGTTTTGAGAGTGCGGTCTTGTGCTGCTGGTGGAATCGTAGGGTGGCAGATATAGTCACCTGTGCTTTTTTTGAACGCAGCAGATAGCACTCTTTAGACGTTTCCCGGACGTTGTAAGCGTTGCTGCTATACACGGTACTAACCGTCTTGGTTAAATAAATTTAGGGCCCCTGACGTTTGCTGTTAAGGTGCAAGCTTTATACATTCCTTATGACGGATGGCATGAGTATCGGTCGACCCGTAATGTATGCCTTTGTCGAAAGCGAGCATTTTGCGCCATTGCGCATGCTGTTCGGTTCAAGGATGTAGTGGGTGGACACTATGAAGTCAAAACTTTCGTCATGGACAAGATGACTTCGCAGATGCGGGCGGCCAAAGCTATATTCGGCTGAGATATGATGCTGTGCTATTTTCACGCACGACAAGCCATCCGGAAGCACGTACGTTTCATTGCTTTTGCAGACAATTTCCAACCGCAGTCGGCACATATTCCACCGTATGGTCGCTTTGATAACGCAGCTGAGTAAGTAATTGTGCATCGAACATTAATCGCGTAGATTTCGCCGCGGTTTGTAAATCCTGAGGAGAACAGATCCCAGTTTGGTCCCGTATTTGACTGCCCACTGGCTCATCATTCGTACGTGGGCCATTCATGCAAAACGTGGGTTGGTACATTTTGGGAATGTGACCAACAACCGCCTGGAGAACGCCAACGGGCTTTCGAAGAGGCGCGTGCGTCACTGAGATAGCCTGGAGCATGCCATCCAGAAGGTCGCTCATTGCACAGTTAAACTATTCCCATTAGTTGCCAGTCACTCTACCTACCGGTCATCTAAAAGAGCTTGCTTAGAAGTTGATCTCTATCGATACATGGAGGACAAGCCGAGTCTTCCTCGTAAGAGAGCCGTAATGAAACTGTTTTGACCAATTTCGGAGTTGATGGAAACCGGTAATCTGAGGCCTAATTTCTTGGCATACGCTTTGCGGACCTTGCTTTCGAATCCCGTGATGACGAGGAATTCGTGTGATTGTAACTCAAAGGCCTCATGCCGAATCAATCAACCCATGGCAGTCCGCAACGACTATACATTTATCCCTCATCCCGGTAATGGGAATTATGAACCACTAGGTTAGCAGACAAATAAAATTCCATTACATCCGGATGCTTAAATGCTATTCCCGAAAATTAATTGCTTGCCCATTTTTCGTTTCAGAATCCTTGTCCCGTGAAGTGGATCTTAAGAAAATGAAAAATGGAACGACTACCAATTAAGCTTGTTTCAGTGATGCCAATGAATAAAATGCAATTTGCCAATGGTGTTTTCGTAACTTCATGGCGGGCGCATTATCAACGCGTTGAGTTATGGGTAGGGATCGCGGTCGTTGGCCATTGTATTACGTTGGCGTGCACAGGTGAGGCCTCATAATCTGCGTCACGAATAGCAGTTACGCTAAGTAGTCGAGGTGAGCGACAGCTCATTGTTTCGGGTAATGGAGGGAGTGGTCGAGGGGGTACAGTCAAGAGTAGAAGTTGGGAGTGCGCTATCAAAGTGGGTGGTGATTGCAGATTGAGAGATGATGACCACCGTTGATCGTTGGGTTAGTCTGTTATGTGTTGCTGGGGCATTATGGTTAGCTACGAGCATGTGTACGAGCCTAGCAGTTACTACATGTAGCCCCCGTAGGTTACGTCGAATACAGTTTGTGATGTTTACTGAAGGCAGCAAACATAAACGGCATCGAGTAATTATGAGTATGACGCTAACTATACAAGTTATGTGATTTCCAGTACAGTTGTCAGTATAACAGGCTGTCAGATTAGGCTATCACCCATAGATGGGTCCTTCTTTTCCGGTCAGCATATATATCGGATTGATGTTTACTGTAGCGAAGATAAGCGGTATCGCGTATAGTTAAGGATATGAAAGACCGTCAGATTTATACTCAGCGCTGCACATAGACACAGGTCTTGCAATTACGATAAGCAGCCAAGGTAGGCGGTATCAACAGAAGTTACGATTATGACGGGCAGTCGTTAGTCGTTAAGATGTCACGCATAGTTGGAACCTGGTTTCTATCGGCCCGCATGGATACTGGCTTGGTGTTTACTGTAGGTAACAGGCAGGTACGACAGTGAAGCTCGGTGTTTAACACTGATTCCATGATGATATAAGTAACAGACATAAGCAAGAGCGCGCACATTTATGGGTATGACGGGCCATCGTTGGCAGTTAAATCAGGACACTTCGCATAGCTGAGGCCTACTAAACAGCGTCGCATATAGACACTGGCCTAGCAGTATCAATAAGTGTTATATTTGCTGATTCGCCGGCCTGGGGTATCTGCTGCTGACCCGCTCCTATGCCTAATGTCGGAGGGTAAAAGGCTCACGGAAGAAAACAATGTGGTTGCGAGAGCGCGAGTGCGTGCCAGTGCGAAAAGTACAACGGCCTCAAGCTTTTTATTGGAAGGACACTGTCTGAACTTGGTCCAATGCTGCCGCACGCTTTAGTACGAGGCAGTGACGCACTGCACATTTCGGAGGCGTTGTCTGTCCTTGATCAACGCTGACTCGCGCTGTCTGGGTTTGATGCAAGTCTGTGACGCGCTGCATATTGAGGGGGCGTTGTCTGTCTGGTCAACACCGAGTGGGTTTGAGAATCTCCGTAGAATCCGGGCATTCGGTGGTTGCTTTCAGGAAGCTGATCTTCTTGACAATAAGTAGTCAAGGTAGGCGATATCCCGTACAGTTTTGAGTAATAGGTTCATCGTTCGCCATTAGGTTAGGTATGTATGCACAAGGACACGGACTCAACAGGTACGGTCAATAGCCAAGTTAGATGACTTCGAGTACAGTTGTGAGTATAACAGGCTGTCAGATGTGGCTGTCACGCATAGCTGAGGCCCTAGTTTTGCCGATCGGCATATATTGCACTGATGTTTACTGTAGTTAGCGAAGACAAGCGGGATCGCGTATGATTAAGAGGATAAAAGACCGTCATTGACCATCGCATTATGTTACTGCGCATAGGTGCCGTCTCATCTAACTCTCCTACACCGCCTGCTGCACAAAAGGCCTTTATAGCAGAGGCTAGACCCAACGTTAACTCACGTCCTCGCTACTGATTCCGTAACTCCTACAACCTTTTAGTATCCCCCCCAGCTCGTACAAACATACGTCACCAATTCTTTTTAGTTTACTACGCTCGCTTCTGGAACAGCCTTCCTGAGCAGCTGCGAAACATCGCGCATCATCACACTTTTTCTCAGTCCCTGGACAAATTCCTTACTTGTGAAACTGCTGCCGTCCTACTTAAAATCCAACTACCCCCCGACCCCCTATATGAAATAGGTCCAGTACACATTTGAGTATACCGACGATAATGTTAGTAGGCAAGTAGAAGATCCAGTCATCCTACCTTCCCCACCTCAAGCCACTGCAGGACTTAAACGCTTACTTGATCTGAGTATGTTGTGTTACCGGCCT
>NW_008751917.1:591797-596928 GCF_000715545.1 Opisthorchis viverrini | reverse complement strand
CGAATTTTCAGCAGGCTTGTGAGTTGTCGATGGATTTCTTTCAAGATATTGTTTGTCTCAGCAACACCGTCAATACAACGACGACTCAGTGAACAGTGTTCAATGCTCATAAACCTCCGTACATCATTAAAGAATATTCAGGTATCCCTCAGTGTTCAGTATAATTTATCTCTGGATCGTGTGCGCGACCATCATTATTATTATTATTATTATTATTATTATTATTATTATTATCATTATCAACGTTGCACATAAACGTGGGTCTAGCAGTTACAACAAGTATTCGAGATGAGGGAAAACCAGTAGAGATACGAGTACAACGGGCCGTCGCTCATTTGATTTGGCTACCGCGCATATGTGGAGAACCGTAATTAGCGTCGCACATAGAAACGGATCCAGCAGCTACAGTAGGTAGTCGAGTTGAGTGACAACGGCTACCGTCCTCGTGGTGACCGCTTTATGGTGGTCATCAATTATAGAGCGTCATAGCTGTAATAGGAATGACGCCCACAGCTATCTCATAACACTGTATTACCTACAAGCTAGTTACTCATATCTGGGAAAGGGATCACCGACAGATGGCCCTCGCACTGCCACTGCAAGTTTGTGCTGTTACCTAATTTTATTGCACTTAATTAATCATGAGATCCGTGAAGAAAATGTGTTGTGAGCAGGTTCGCCGAACAAAAATAACCCATTTTTAAATCCGAGGTGTCTAAAGCAAACAAAAGCTTGCGACTGATCCTATAGGGTGGCATTTGTATTAAATACAGTTGAGATGACATTTTATTCTTCAGGAACACCGAAGGACGCCAAAATATACTAAAGTGGAACTTCGTGTTCTGTGTCGCGTAAACAGGCAAAAAATGCAAGTCGGCGATGGTCGATGTCCTTGAAATTTCACTCACTTAAACAAAATGCTACGTGCAACATGTCACGTGAAGGGGCAAATTGATTAGATTAACTCCACATTAAATTAGCAACCACGAAAACACTATAGTTTCGGCGAACTCAATTTGGGTGTGTCAATAGCCTGCGGCGCTTTTCTGCCGCAATTTTGGTTTTCCTCCTGCACAAGCCCATTTCCGTATACGGAATCCGGGTCGACCTATGTATTAGCAACTTAACCCCATCCAAACTATTCCCTGAACACGACTTCCTTACAAAAGTGCAACCAGTGAGTCTGCTTACTTTCAAATTAAACCACGTTTTCAAGACAAAACTTGTCATGTACTCCCAATTTGGCCGGCGGCTAGACGCACAATGTATTTTTCTGCAAAACGCCTGCGGACGAAATAAAAACTTTAACGTCAAAATGTTGCACTTCTTTGCATATATGCGTATACTGAAAACCCCCCTCATCTGCCGTTATTTTTATGCGATTTGTTTTAATCGAGACATTTGAAAATTATTGGCGCACATTCGGTATTGGCGCACATTCGGCTTTGAACTTCGTCTGCTATGGCTTCGGAAGTGGCTTTCGTTGAGAAATTTGTGGGTGTATCGTTTTCATCCTTCACGGCATTTGAGAAGACCTTAAATCAATACATGAAGGACCCCCCACAAACCCCCCAGCCATGCTCCATTCTGACTGTGAAACCATGATTACGCCAGACGGTACGCCACGCACAAGTTGGTACTAAACATTATTATTATTATTATTATATCAGACAGGAATGGGAAGAGTGTGCAATCCTTACGGAAACAACTTTGTGTAGGGAGGCTTTGGAAGGCTTGCCGTATAATGTCACACGTCCGAAAGTCTGGGCGCACAAACGGCTTATCTTGCTCATGAACTTCCGGGGCATTTCCCGGTGGGGAAGCGCGTTACGTGGGACAGACGGATCAGTCGATTCGAATGCGCCTTTAAATTCCTGGGACACTAAAATTGAGGATAGCTCACACGTATTGGGCTTTCCCGGCACCTGATGAAATGTGAATATTTGACCAACAAACATCTTACCAGGCTGCTCTTGGGTCAGTGTTTCGCAAGCCAACATAAGTTGGCAAAACACCGGTGGCGCCGAAAATCTCGTTCACACCTGAATAAAGTGGATCTCCTTTAAGGAATACAGGAAAATAGTCACATTCAATCTCCCCAGTTGCCCGGAATGCACTCCGTTTCCCAAATGCAAGCAATTGGATCACACATGCGCGGATTCAGGACTTCACCCGCATGTGCTCTCAATTTGAGTTACCCCATCTCCATCTCCACTTTCGCTCGTTGTGACTCCGGCCATTTACCTGACCACCCAGGGTCACTCATGGCTAGCAATGGTTTTCAGTTTTAGTTTAAGTCACCTGACTGAATTTGATCTAGTCGAACCTCATGCCCATTACCAGTTTAAGTCACCTGACTGACTTTGATCTAGTCGAACCTCATGCCCATTACTATTATCACTATTATTACTATATCATCCGGTATTCCCCACTGTTTATGACATTGTCCTCTTTTTGTGCAATCCGCACCCCCAGTCATTCTCCATTCTGACTGTAAAACTATGATCATGCCAGACGGTATGCCACCCACGAGTTGAGAATAAACCTTATTATTATTGCAAGTTGAAGGCTATCCGGACCAGGTGATCGGTGGCGCTTGAGTGAACATATGTAATCATAAACCTCCAAGGTTTTAGGTTGTTCCACTTCAACGGTTCAGGGCCCTATGGCAACTTTGGACTTCAGATGAGTGGCAGCATTTGGCCTCGACAGCTGTTGTTCGAATTATTTGGTCCACTGGTCAAGGTGTACTTCCTTAACGAAAATGGTCACTCATTTCCGATCCTTGCTGGTTTCACTCAGTGTACCGGTCGCACGGATGAACCAAAATCGTATCCGAGCACTGCCGCCTTTCTGAGCCTCTTCCATTTCTTTGGCTTTCTGCGTCCACCATATTTGACCGTCGGCTTGTATGCTCACCTTCACTTCACGACTAATACTGATTCGTCAAATCAAGTTATATTCGTTCTCAGATTGGATATTTCTCCAAGAGTTAATCAGTACAGATATCCGCGCTCATATCCAGTACTTGAGTGCGGCTGGGTGTGTCGTGCTACAGTCAAATTCCCAGCGCTGTGCAAACGGCTGGAAATCTCGTCTCTGTTATGAGTTCATATCTGACGGCGGAGCGTTTTGAGGAGGTCCTGGAAGACGATCCCTGTAGGTTCGTCTAATACCAGCTTTTCAATTGCCAAGTGATTTGTCCGCATCTTACGCGGCCCAGGAAAACGTAGGTAAAAGCGACTCCGAACGAGCGCGTGATCAGAATCCACAAATGTGTTCCTAAACGACCAGCGGTCATTTATTGATCCGCGCCATCGGTAATTGATGGCAACATGGTCGATTTGAGTCTATGGCCGGCAGGCAGATGGAGGACACCAAGTGGTCAGACGACTTCGGCGATTTCGGAAGTTAGTGCTCCAAAAAAGCAGTCTGCAGTCAGCACACAGCTGAAGCGATCATTCCTAATTGTCCATATGTACCGAGTCCAATCCACATAGGCCTCCTTATTGAGTCTTAGATCCTCTAAACCTGTCCACTTATATATCCAATGCTCTGACAACCGCCACTGTATCTGGGCTTTTAGCTCGCCGCAGCAATTCATTCAGGGTGCCATAAGACGTGTCCTTGGCGGCGTCGAAGCTACAGCCATTTAGGGCGTTAGAAGACGCGATAAACAAATACCGATCAACTTCCCGCTCGTGAAACTGCTTCATACACGTTGCCAGACGACTATCAGTTGGTATATAGTCAGGTTGTGATAGTTCCGCCCTGTGACGCAAGAAAATAACAACCCGTACATATCCTACCTATGGACCTGCAGATGTTCCTAGCCCGGAAGCGGGTGGGGAGTGAAGACGGTTAGCTAAACCACTGTACATCAGTCTTTGGTCAACCAGATTTCGGCAGACCGGCAAGCGTCCAAATTTTATGGCAGTCATTCGCGAGATAGACTCCTCCGGCGTAGCAGCACTTGATTTTGAGCGGCGAAGCAGGATCCGTGTGGAATTCTGCCCAACATGGAGGAAGGCCATTGTCCTCAAGTCTAGTGAGCGCAATGAAGCAGTGGTTATTGTGAGACTTTAAGTGCACCCTATATTATCTTATTGTGGATATCCGATATCTTACTCGCATGACTTACAGGATGGAAACAAAACAAAGAGAGTCTGCTATTCATAGTATCGGGGCCAGTATAATTTGTCGACGCTGAGGCGCGCTGTGGTGGTCTGAACTAAGGAACGTACATTGTGACTGTGTGATAGGCACATCCAAATGCGTTGCAATCTATTGCAGCTTGCGAAGTAACGTTTCCCAGAAATACAAAGAAGCTGAATTCCAGATCGAAAGTTCTATGATCCCCGGTGTCCTGGGTGTTATATTATTTTCAAAGGAGATGAAAGTAACTTGCTAAGAAAAGGGCACTCGCCGTCGGCAATATGACAGACACTATGTGAGACGTTGGTACCGCTTCACAAGGTGAGTTGTGAAGATTCCGTTACAACGGATTTTAAACAGAATCATACACTTCCTGCATCCGTGTAGAGGTTCAAACATGTACCGCGGCTGACTTGTTGCGCGTAGCTTTTAGTCGAAATCCATGGATGCAAGCGTCTCATTACCGGAAACAGCTGCTGCTGCCTCAAGTTGGTCGCAACAACTAACAAGATGTGAGGCCACATCCTTTGACAGCTTCGGCATATGACAGAACCTGTAGGAAGATGCAAGCGCCAAAACTCCTATTTGCACATGGTACGTCCAAACCTGGGAGCTTCACTCAGTTTATGCCGTCAGATACACACTTTTACGGTGCTAACTCATTGTGCCAGCAAGCTAAGAGCTTACTCGTGATAAGTGGCGTCTAGGCGACGGAACGAGGTGTGTTGTGCGATATGAAGGATAGCGCACTTGTTTCTTTTAGCCGTGCCTATGAAGAACCGAATGAAATGTGGCCCTGTATTTCAGAACTTCGACAAACGGTCAGATGAGGTATTTAGATAATGATAATAATATTAATATTAATAATAATAGTTTATTCCCAACTTGTGCGTGGCGTACCGTCTGGCGTGATCATGGTTTCACAGTCAGAATGGAGCATGGCTGGGGGATTTGTGGGAGTGCGGATTGCACAAAA